>NC_134437.1:5945918-6103509 GCF_030867145.1 Opisthocomus hoazin
GTTAGGGTCCCGGGGGCTCTGTTGGGGTCCTGGGTCCTCTGTTCGGTTCTTGGGGGCTCTGTTGTTCTCCTGGTGTCTCTCTTCGTGTCCTGGCGTCTCTGTTGGTGTCCTGGGGGCTCTGTTGTGTTCGTCGAGGCTCTTTTCGTGTCCCTGTGGCTCTGTTCTGGTCTCGGGGGCTCTGTTGGGCTCCCGGGGGCTTTGCTGAAGTCCTGGGAGCTTCTGTTGGGGTCCTGGGGGCTCTGTTGAGGTCCTGGGGTCTCTGTTGTGGTCCTGGGGTCTCTGTTGTTGTCCTGCGGGCTCTGTTGTGGTCCTGGGGGTTCTGTTCGGGTCCTGGGGTCTCTGTTCGTGTTCCGGGGTCTCTGACGGGATCCTGCGGGCTCTGTTGGGGTTCTGGGGGCTCTGTTTTGGGGTCCTGGGGCCTCTGTTGTGGTCCTGGGGTCTCTGTTGGGATCCTGGGGGCTCTGTTGTGGTCCTGGGGGCTCTGTTGTGGTCCTGGGGGTTCTGTTTGGGTCCTGGGGGCTCTGTTCGTGTCCCGGGGTCTCTGATTGGATCCTGCGGGCTCTGTTGGGGTTGTGGGGGCTCTGTTTGGGTCCTGGGGCCTCTGTTGGGGTTGTGTAGGCTCTGTTCGGTTCCTGGGGGCTCTGTTGTGGTCCTGGGGGCTCTGTTGTGGTCCTGGGGGCTCTGTTGTTGTCCTGGGGGTTCTGTTTGGGTCCTGTGGGTTCTGTTTGTGTCCCGGGGAATCTGTTGGGATCCTGCGGGCTCTGTTGGGGTTCTGGGGGCTCTGTTGGCATCTTGGGGGCTCTGTTGGGGTCCTTGGAGCTGTGTTGTGGTCCTGGGGTCTCTGTTGGGATCCTGGGGGCTCTGTTGTGGTCCTGGCGGCTCTGTTGTGGTCCTGGGGGCTCTGTTGTGGTCCTGGGGGTTCTGTTTGGGTCCTGGGGGCTCTGTTCGTGTCCCGGGGTCTCTGATGCGATCCTGCGGGCTCTGTTGTTGTCCTGGGGGTTCTGTTTGGGTCCTGGGGGTTCTGTTTGTGTCCCGGGGAATCTGTTGGGATCCTGCGGGCTCTGTTGGGGTTCTGGGGGCTCTGTTGGCATCTTGGGGGCTCTGTTGGGGTCCTTGGGGTTCTGTTCGGGTCCTTGGGGCTCTGTTCGTGTTCCGGGGTCTCTGACGGGATCCTGCAGGCTGTTGGGGTTCTGGGGGCTCTGTTGGGGTCCTTGGAACTCTGTTGTGGTCCTGGGGGCTCTGTTGTGGTCCTGGGGTCTCTGTTGGGATCCTGGGGGCTCTGTTGTGGTCCTGGGGGCTCTGTTGTGGTCCTGGGGGCTCTGTTGGTGTCCTGGGTCCTCTGTTCGGTTCTTGGGGGCTCTGTTGTTCTCCTGGTGTCTCTCTTCGTGTCCTGGCGTCTCTGTTGGTGTCCTGGGGGCTCCGTTGTGTTCCTCGAGGCTCTTTTCGTGTCCCTGTGGCTCTGTTCTGGTCTCGGGGGCTCTGTTGGTCTCCCGGGGGCTTTGCTGAAGTCCTGGGCGCTTCTGTTGTGGTCCTGGGGGCTCTGTTGTGGTCCTGGGGTCTCTGTTGTGGTCCTGGGGTCTCTGTTGTTGTCCTGCGGGCTCTGTTGTGGTCCTGGGGGTTCTGTTCGGGTCCTGGGGTCTCTGTTCGTGTTCCGGGGTCTCTGACGGGATCCTGCGGGAACTGTTGGGGTTCTGGGGGCTCTGTTGGGGTCTTGGGGGCTCTGTTGGGGTCCTTGGAACTCTGTTGTGGTCCTGGGGGCTCTGTTGTGGTCCTGGGGTCTCTGTTGGGATCCTGGGGGCTCTGTTGTGGTCCTGGGGGCTCTGTTGTGGTCCTGGGGTCTCTGTTGGGATCCTGGGGACTCTGTTGGGGTTGTGGGGGCTCTGCTCGGGTCCTGGGGGCTCTGTTCGGGTCCTGGGGGCTCTGTTGTGGTCCTGGGGGCTCTGTTGTTGTCCTGGGGGTTCTGTTTGGGTCCTGGGGGTTCTGTTTGTGTCCCGGGGAATCTGTTGGGATCCTGCGGGCTCTGTTGGGGTTCTGGGGGCTCTGTTGGCATCTTGGGGGCTCTGTTGGGGTCCTTGGGGTTCTGTTCGGGTCCTGGGGGCTCTGTTCGTGTTCCGGGGTCTCTGACGGGATCCTGCGGGATCTGTTGGGATCCTGCGGGCTCTGTTGGGGTCTTGGGGGCTCTGTTGGGGTCCTTGGAACTCTGTTGTGGTCCTGGGGGCTCTGTTGTGGTCCTGGGGTCTCTGTTGGGATCCTGGGGGCTCTGTTGTGGTCCTGCGGGCTCTGTTGGGGTTCTGGGGGCTCTGTTGGGGTCCTTGGAACTCTGTTGTGGTCCTGGGGGCTCTGTTGTGGTCCTGGGGTCTCTGTTGGGATCCTGGGGGCTCTGTTGTGGTCCTGGGGGCTCTGTTGTGGTCCTGAGGGTTCTGTTTGGGTCCTGGGGGCTCTGTTCGTGTCCCGGGGTCTCTGATGGGATCCTGCGGGCTCTGTTCGTGTCCTTGGGGCTCTGTTCGGGTCCTGGGGCCTCTGTTGGGGTTGTGTAGGCTCTGTTCGCGTCCTGGTGGCTCTGTTCGGGTCCTGGGGGCTCTGTTGTGGTCCTGGGGTCTCTGTTGGGATCCTGCGGGCTCTGTTGGGGTCCTGGGGGCTCCGTTCGGGTCATGCGAACTCTGTTGTGGTCTTGGGGGTTGTGTTCGGGTCCTTGGGGTTCTGTTTGTGTCCCGGGGTCTCTGTTGGGATCCTGCGGGCTCTGTTGTGGTCCTGGGGGCTCTGTTGGGGTCCTGTGAGCTGTGTTGGGGTCCTGGGGGCTCTGTTCGGGTCCTGAGGGCTCTGTTGTGGGCCTGGGGGTTCTGTTGGTGTCCCGGGGCCTCTGTTGGGGTCCTGGGGGCTCTGTTCGTGTCCTGTGGGCTCTGTTGTGGTCCCGGGGGCTCTGTTGTGGTCCCGAGGGCTCTGTTGGGTTCCCGGGGGCTCTGTTGGGTTCCCGGGGGCTCTGTTGGGGTCCCGGGGGCTCTGTTGGGGTCCCGGGGGCTCTGTTGGGGTCCTGGGGGCTCTCTTCGAGTCCTGTGGGCTCTGGTGTGGTCCTGGGGGCTTTGGTGTGGTCGTGTGGGCTCTGTTGGTGTCCTGGGGGCTCTCTTGCTGTCCTGAGGGCTCTTTTGGCGTTTTGGGGTCTCTGTTTGAGTTCTGGGGGCTCTGATGGGATCCTGGGGACTGTGTTGTGGTCCTGGGGGCTCTGTTGTGGTCTTAGGGGCTCTGTTGTTGTCCTGGTGGTTCTCTTCGGGTCCTTGGGGCTCTGTTATGGTACTGGGGGCTCTGTTGTTTTCCTGGGGTCTCTGTTGTGGTCGTGGCGGATCTGTTGTTGTCCTGGCGTCTCTGTTGTGGTCCTGGGGGCTCTGTTGTGGTCCCGAGGGCTCTGTTAGGGTCCCGGGGGCTCTGTTGGGGTCCTGGGTCCTCTGTTCGGTTCTTGGGGGCTCTGTTGTTCTCCTGGTGTCTCTCTTCGTGTCCTGGCGTCTCTGCTGGTGTCCTGGGGGCTCTGTTGTGTTCGTCGAGGCTCTTTTCGTGTCCCTGTGGCTCTGTTCAGGTCTCGGGGGCTCTGTTGGGCTCCCGGGGGCTTTGCTGAAGTCCTGGGAGCTTCTGTTGGGATCCCGCGGGCTCTGTTGGGGTCCTGGGGTCTCTGTTGTGGTCCTGGGGTCTCTGTTGTTGTCCTGCGGGATCTGTTGTGGTCCTGGGGGTTCTGTTGTGGTCCCGGGGGTCTGTTGTGGTCCCGAGGGCTCTGTTAGGGTCCCGGGGGCTCTGTTGGGGTCCCGTGTGCTCTATTGTGGTCCCGGGGGCTCTGTTGGGGTCCCGGGGGCTCTGTTGGGGTCCTGGGGGCTCTCTTCGAGTCCTGGGGGCTCTGGTGTGGTCTTAGGGGCTCTGTTGTTGTCCTGGTGGTTCTCTTCGGGTCCTGGGGGCTCTGTTGTTGTCCTGGGGGCTCTGCTGTGGTCCTGGGGTCTCTGTTGTTGTCCTGGGGGCTCTGTTGTTGTCCTGGAGGCTCTGTTGTGGTCCTGGGGGCTCTGTTGTGGTCCTGGGGGCTCTGTTGGTGTCCTGGGTCCTCTGTTCGGTTCTTGGGGGCTCTGTTGTTCTCCTGGTGTCTCTCTTCGTGTCCTGGCGTCTCTGTTGGTGTCCTGGGGGCTCTGTTGGGGTCCTCGAGGCTCTTTTCGTGTCCCTGTGGCTCTGTTCTGGTCTCGGGGGCTCTGCTGGGCTCCCGGGGGCTTTGCTGAAGTCCTGGGAGCTTCTGTTGGGGTCCTGGGGGCTCTGTTGAGGTCCTGGGGTCTCTGTTGTGGTCCTGGGGTCTCTGTTGTTGTCCTGCGGGATCTGTTGTGGTCCTGGGGGTTCTGTTCGGGTCCTGGGGTCTCTGTTCGTGTTCCGGGGTCTCTGACGGGAGCCTGCGGGCTCTGTTGGGGTTATGGGGGCTCTGTTGGGGTCTTGGGGGCTCTGTTGGGGTCCTTGGAACTCTGTTGTGGTCCTGGGGGCTCTGTTGTGGTCCTGGGGGCTCTGTTGTGGTCCTGGGGTCTCTGTTGGGATCCTGGGGACTCTGTTGGGGTTGTGGGGGCTCTGCTCGGGTCCTGGGGCCTCTGTTGGTGTTGTGTAGGCTCTGTTCGGGTCCTGGGGGCTCTGTTTGGGTCCTGGGGGCTCTGTTGTGGTCCTGGGGGCTCTGTTGTTGTCCTGGGGGTTCTGTTTGGGTCCTGGGGGTTCTGTTTGTGTCCCGGGGAATCTGTTGGGATCCTGCGGGCTCTGTTGTGGTCCTGGGGGCTCTGTTGGGGTCCTGTGAGCTGTGTTGGGGTCCTGGGGGCTCTGTTCGGGTCCTGAGGGCTCTGTTGTGGGCCTGGGGGTTCTGTTGGTGTCCCGGGGCCTCTGTTGGGGTCCTGGGGGCTCTGTTCGTGTCCTGTGGGCTCTGTTGTGGTCCCGGGGGCTCTGTTGTGGTCCCGAGGGCTCTGTTAGGGTCCCGGGGGCTCTGTTGGGTTCCCGGGGGCTCTGTTGGGGTCCCGGGGGCTCTGTTGGGGTCCCGGGGGCTCTGTTGGGGTCCTGGGGGCTCTCTTCGAGTCCTGTGGGCTCTGGTGTGGTCCTGGGGGCTTTGGTGTGGTCGTGTGGGCTCTGTTGGTGTTCTGGGGGCTCTCTTGCTGTCCTGAGGGCTCTTTTGGCGTTTTGGGGTCTCTGTTTGAGTTCTGGGGGCTCTGATGGGATCCTGGGGACTGTGTTGTGGTCCTGGGGGCTCTGTTGTGGTCTTAGGGGCTCTGTTGTTGTCCTGGTGGTTCTCTTCGGGTCCTTGGGGCTCTGTTATGGTACTGGGGGCTCTGTTGTTTTCCTGGGGTCTCTGTTGTGGTCGTGGCGGATCTGTTGTTGTCCTGGCGTCTCTGTTGTGGTCCTGGGGGCTCTGTTGTGGTCCCGAGGGCTCTGTTAGGGTCCCGGGGGCTCTGTTGGGGTCCTGGGTCCTCTGTTCGGTTCTTGGGGGCTCTGTTGTTCTCCTGGTGTCTCTCTTCGTGTCCTGGCGTCTCTGCTGGTGTCCTGGGGGCTCTGTTGTGTTCGTCGAGGCTCTTTTCGTGTCCCTGTGGCTCTGTTCAGGTCTCGGGGGCTCTATTGGGCTCCCGGGGGCTTTGCTGAAGTCCTGGGAGCTTCTGTTGGGATCCTGCGGGCTCTGTTGGGGTCCTGGGGGCTCTGTTCGTGTTATGCGAACTCTGTTGTGGTCTTGGGGGTTGTGTTCGGGTCCTGGGGGTTCTGTTTGTGTCCCGGGGTCTCTGTTGGGATCCTGCGGGCTCTGTTATGGTCCTGGGGGCTCTGTTGGGGTCCTGTGAGCTGTGTTGGGGTCCTGAGGGCTCTGTTCGGGTCCTGGTGCCTCTGTTCGGGTCCTGGGGCCTCTGTTGGGGTCCTGGGGGCTCTGTTCGGGTCCTGAGGGCTCTGTTGTGGGCCTGGGGGTTCTGTTGGTGTCCCGGGGCCTCTGTTGGGGTCCTGGGGGCTCTGTTCGTGTCCTGTGGGCTCTGTTGTGGTCCCGGGGGTCTGTTGTGGTCCCGAGGGCTCTGTTAGGGTCCCGGGGGCTCTGTTGGGGTCCCGGGGGCTCTATTGTGGTCCCGGGGGCTCTGTTGGGGTCCCGGGGGCTCTGTTGGGGTCCTGGGGGCTCTCTTCGAGTCCTGGGGGCTCTGGTGTGGTCTTAGGGGCTCTGTTGTTGTCCTGGTGGTTCTCTTCGGGTCCTGGGGGCTCTGTTGTTGTCCTGGGGGCTCTGCTGTGGTCCTGGGGTCTCTGTTGTTGTCCTGGGGGCTCTGTTGTTGTCCTGGAGGCTCTGTTGTGGTCCTGGGGTCTCTGTTTGGGTCCTGGGGGCTCTGATGGGATCCTGGGGACTCTGTTGTGGTCCTGGGGGCTCTGTTGTGGTCTTAGGGGCTCTGTTGTTGTCCTGGTGGTTCTCTTCGGGTCCTTGGGGCTCTGTTATGGTACTGGGGGCTCTGTTGTTTTCCTGGGGTCTCTGTTGTGGTCCTGGGGTCTCTGTTGTTGTCCTGGGGGCTCTGTTGTGGTCCTGGGGGCTCTGTTGTGGTCCCGAGGGCTCCGTTAGGGTCCCGGGGGCTCTGTTGGGGTCCTGGGTCCTCTGTTCGGTTCTTGGGGGCTCTGTTGTTCTCCTGGTGTCTCTCTTCGTGTCCTGGCGTCTCTGTTGGTGTCCTGGGGGCTCTGTTGTGTTCGTCGAGGCTCTTTTCGTGTCCCTGTGGCTCTGTTCTGGTCTCGGGGGCTCTGTTGGGCTCCCGGGGGCTTTGCTGAAGTCCTGGGAGCTTCTGTTGGGGTCCTGGGGGCTCTGTTGAGGTCCTGGGGTCTCTGTTGTGGTCCTGGGGTCTCTGTTGTTCTCCTGCGGGCTCTGTTGTGGTCCTGGGGGTTCTGTTCGGGTCCTGGGGTCTCTGTTCGTGTTCCGGGGTCTCTGACGGGATCCTGCGGGCTCTGTTGGGGTTCTGGGGGCTCTGTTTTGGGGTCCTGGGGCCTCTGTTGTGGTCCTGGGGTCTCTGTTGGGATCCTGGGGGCTCTGTTGTGGTCCTGGGGGCTCTGTTGTGGTCCTGGGGGTTCTGTTTGGGTCCTGGGGGCTCTGTTCGTGTCCCGGGGTCTCTGATTGGATCCTGCGGGCTCTGTTGGGGTTGTGGGGGCTCTGTTTGGGTCCTGGGGCCTCTGTTGGGGTTGTGTAGGCTCTGTTCGGTTCCTGGGGGCTCTGTTGTGGTCCTGGGGGCTCTGTTGTGGTCCTGGGGGCTCTGTTGTTGTCCTGGGGGTTCTGTTTGGGTCCTGTGGGTTCTGTTTGTGTCCCGGGGAATCTGTTGGGATCCTGCGGGCTCTGTTGGGGTTCTGGGGGCTCTGTTGGCATCTTGGGGGCTCTGTTGGGGTCCTTGGAGCTGTGTTGTGGTCCTGGGGTCTCTGTTGGGATCCTGGGGGCTCTGTTGTGGTCCTGGCGGCTCTGTTGTGGTCCTGGGGGCTCTGTTGTGGTCCTGGGGGTTCTGTTTGGGTCCTGGGGGCTCTGTTCGTGTCCCGGGGTCTCTGATGCGATCCTGCGGGCTCTGTTGTTGTCCTGGGGGTTCTGTTTGGGTCCTGGGGGTTCTGTTTGTGTCCCGGGGAATCTGTTGGGATCCTGCGGGCTCTGTTGGGGTTCTGGGGGCTCTGTTGGCATCTTGGGGGCTCTGTTGGGGTCCTTGGGGTTCTGTTCGGGTCCTTGGGGCTCTGTTCGTGTTCCGGGGTCTCTGACGGGATCCTGCAGGCTGTTGGGGTTCTGGGGGCTCTGTTGGGGTCCTTGGAACTCTGTTGTGGTCCTGGGGGCTCTGTTGTGGTCCTGGGGTCTCTGTTGGGATCCTGGGGGCTCTGTTGTGGTCCTGGGGGCTCTGTTGTGGTCCTGGGGGCTCTGTTGGTGTCCTGGGTCCTCTGTTCGGTTCTTGGGGGCTCTGTTGTTCTCCTGGTGTCTCTCTTCGTGTCCTGGCGTCTCTGTTGGTGTCCTGGGGGCTCCGTTGTGTTCCTCGAGGCTCTTTTCGTGTCCCTGTGGCTCTGTTCTGGTCTCGGGGGCTCTGTTGGTCTCCCGGGGGCTTTGCTGAAGTCCTGGGAGCTTCTGTTGTGGTCCTGGGGGCTCTGTTGTGGTCCTGGGGTCTCTGTTGTGGTCCTGGGGTCTCTGTTGTTGTCCTGCGGGCTCTGTTGTGGTCCTGGGGGTTCTGTTCGGGTCCTGGGGTCTCTGTTCGTGTTCCGGGGTCTCTGACGGGATCCTGCGGGAACTGTTGGGGTTCTGGGGGCTCTGTTGGGGTCTTGGGGGCTCTGTTGGGGTCCTTGGAACTCTGTTGTGGTCCTGGGGGCTCTGTTGTGGTCCTGGGGTCTCTGTTGGGATCCTGGGGGCTCTGTTGTGGTCCTGGGGGCTCTGTTGTGGTCCTGGGGTCTCTGTTGGGATCCTGGGGACTCTGTTGGGGTTGTGGGGGCTCTGCTCGGGTCCTGGGGGCTCTGTTCGGGTCCTGGGGGCTCTGTTGTGGTCCTGGGGGCTCTGTTGTTGTCCTGGGGGTTCTGTTTGGGTCCTGGGGGTTCTGTTTGTGTCCCGGGGAATCTGTTGGGATCCTGCGGGCTCTGTTGGGGTTCTGGGGGCTCTGTTGGCATCTTGGGGGCTCTGTTGGGGTCCTTGGGGTTCTGTTCGGGTCCTGGGGGCTCTGTTCGTGTTCCGGGGTCTCTGACGGGATCCTGCGGGATCTGTTGGGATCCTGCGGGCTCTGTTGGGGTCTTGGGGGCTCTGTTGGGGTCCTTGGAACTCTGTTGTGGTCCTGGGGGCTCTGTTGTGGTCCTGGGGTCTCTGTTGGGATCCTGGGGGCTCTGTTGTGGTCCTGCGGGCTCTGTTGGGGTTCTGGGGGCTCTGTTGGGGTCCTTGGAACTCTGTTGTGGTCCTGGGGGCTCTGTTGTGGTCCTGGGGTCTCTGTTGGGATCCTGGGGGCTCTGTTGTGGTCCTGGGGGCTCTGTTGTGGTCCTGAGGGTTCTGTTTGGGTCCTGGGGGCTCTGTTCGTGTCCCGGGGTCTCTGATGGGATCCTGCGGGCTCTGTTCGTGTCCTTGGGGCTCTGTTCGGGTCCTGGGGCCTCTGTTGGGGTTGTGTAGGCTCTGTTCGGGTCCTGGTGGCTCTGTTGTGGTCCTGGGGGCTCTGTTGTGGTCCTGGGGTCTCTGTTGGGATCCTGCGGGCTCTGTTGGGGTCCTGGGGGCTCCGTTCGGGTCATGCGAACTCTGTTGTGGTCTTGGGGGTTGTGTTCGGGTCCTTGGGGTTCTGTTTGTGTCCCGGGGTCTCTGTTGGGATCCTGCGGGCTCTGTTGTGGTCCTGGGGGCTCTGTTGGGGTCCTGTGAGCTGTGTTGGGGTCCTGGGGGCTCTGTTCGGGTCCTGAGGGCTCTGTTGTGGGCCTGGGGGTTCTGTTGGTGTCCCGGGGCCTCTGTTGGGGTCCTGGGGGCTCTGTTCGTGTCCTGTGGGCTCTGTTGTGGTCCCGGGGGCTCTGTTGTGGTCCCGAGGGCTCTGTTGGGTTCCCGGGGGCTCTGTTGGGGTCCCGGGGGCTCTGTTGGGGTCCCGGGGGCTCTGTTGGGGTCCCGGGGGCTCTGTTGGGGTCCCGGGGGCTCTGTTGGGGTCCTGGGGGCTCTCTTCGAGTCCTGTGGGCTCTGGTGTGGTCCTGGGGGCTTTGGTGTGGTCGTGTGGGCTCTGTTGGTGTCCTGGGGGCTCTCTTGCTGTCCTGAGGGCTCTTTTGGCGTTTTGGGGTCTCTGTTTGAGTTCTGGGGGCTCTGATGGGATCCTGGGGACTGTGTTGTGGTCCTGGGGGCTCTGTTGTGGTCTTAGGGGCTCTGTTGTTGTCCTGGTGGTTCTCTTCGGGTCCTTGGGGCTCTGTTATGGTACTGGGGGCTCTGTTGTTTTCCTGGGGTCTCTGTTGTGGTCGTGGCGGATCTGTTGTTGTCCTGGCGTCTCTGTTGTGGTCCTGGGGGCTCTGTTGTGGTCCCGAGGGCTCTGTTAGGGTCCCGGGGGCTCTGTTGGGGTCCTGGGTCCTCTGTTCGGTTCTTGGGGGCTCTGTTGTTCTCCTGGTGTCTCTCTTCGTGTCCTGGCGTCTCTGCTGGTGTCCTGGGGGCTCTGTTGTGTTCGTCGAGGCTCTTTTCGTGTCCCTGTGGCTCTGTTCAGGTCTCGGGGGCTCTGTTGGGCTCCCGGGGGCTTTGATGAAGTCCTGGGAGCTTCTGTTGGGATCCCGCGGGCTCTGTTGGGGTCCTGGGGTCTCTGTTGTGGTCCTGGGGTCTCTGTTGTTGTCCTGCGGGATCTGTTGTGGTCCTGGGGGTTCTGTTGTGGTCCCGGGGGTCTGTTGTGGTCCCGAGGGCTCTGTTAGGGTCCCGGGGGCTCTGTTGGGGTCCCGTGTGCTCTATTGTGGTCCCGGGGGCTCTGTTGGTGTCCCGGGGGCTCTGTTGGGGTCTTGGGGGCTCTCTTCGAGTCCTGGGGGCTCTGGTGTGGTCTTAGGGGCTCTGTTGTTGTCCTGGTGGTTCTCTTCGGGTCCTGGGGGCTCTGTTGTTGTCCTGGGGGCTCTGCTGTGGTCCTGGGGTCTCTGTTGTTGTCCTGGGGGCTCTGTTGTTGTCCTGGAGGCTCTGTTGTGGTCCTGGGGGCTCTGTTGTGGTCCTGGGGGCTCTGTTGGTGTCCTGGGTCCTCTGTTCGGTTCTTGGGGGCTCTGTTGTTCTCCTGGTGTCTCTCTTCGTGTCCTGGCGTCTCTGTTGGTGTCCTGGGGGCTCTGTTGGGGTCCTCGAGGCTCTTTTCGTGTCCCTGTGGCTCTGTTCTGGTCTCGGGGGCTCTGCTGGGCTCCCGGGGGCTTTGCTGAAGTCCTGGGAGCTTCTGTTGGGGTCCTGGGGGCTCTGTTGAGGTCCTGGGGTCTCTGTTGTGGTCCTGGGGTCTCTGTTGTTGTCCTGCGGGATCTGTTGTGGTCCTGGGGGTTCTGTTCGGGTCCTGGGGTCTCTGTTCGTGTTCCGGGGTCTCTGACGGGAGCCTGCGGGCTCTGTTGGGGTTATGGGGGCTCTGTTGGGGTCTTGGGGGCTCTGTTGGGGTCCTTGGAACTCTGTTGTGGTCCTGGGGGCTCTGTTGTGGTCCTGGGGGCTCTGTTGTGGTCCTGGGGTCTCTGTTGGGATCCTGGGGACTCTGTTGGGGTTGTGGGGGCTCTGCTCGGGTCCTGGGGCCTCTGTTGGTGTTGTGTAGGCTCTGTTCGGGTCCTGGGGGCTCTGTTTGGGTCCTGGGGGCTCTGTTGTGGTCCTGGGGGCTCTGTTGTTGTCCTGGGGGTTCTGTTTGGGTCCTGGGGGTTCTGTTTGTGTCCCGGGGAATCTGTTGGGATCCTGCGGGCTCTGTTGTGGTCCTGGGGGCTCTGTTGGGGTCCTGTGAGCTGTGTTGGGGTCCTGGGGGCTCTGTTCGGGTCCTGAGGGCTCTGTTGTGGGCCTGGGGGTTCTGTTGGTGTCCCGGGGCCTCTGTTGGGGTCCTGGGGGCTCTGTTCGTGTCCTGTGGGCTCTGTTGTGGTCCCGGGGGCTCTGTTGTGGTCCCGAGGGCTCTGTTAGGGTCCCGGGGGCTCTGTTGGGTTCCCGGGGGCTCTGTTGGGGTCCCGGGGGCTCTGTTGGGGTCCCGGGGGCTCTGTTGGGGTCCTGGGGGCTCTCTTCGAGTCCTGTGGGCTCTGGTGTGGTCCTGGGGGCTTTGGTGTGGTCGTGTGGGCTCTGTTGGTGTCCTGGGGGCTCTCTTGCTGTCCTGAGGGCTCTTTTGGCGTTTTGGGGTCTCTGTTTGAGTTCTGGGGGCTCTGATGGGATCCTGGGGACTGTGTTGTGGTCCTGGGGGCTCTGTTGTGGTCTTAGGGGCTCTGTTGTTGTCCTGGTGGTTCTCTTCGGGTCCTTGGGGCTCTGTTATGGTACTGGGGGCTCTGTTGTTTTCCTGGGGTCTCTGTTGTGGTCGTGGCGGATCTGTTGTTGTCCTGGCGTCTCTGTTGTGGTCCTGGGGGCTCTGTTGTGGTCCCGAGGGCTCTGTTAGGGTCCCGGGGGCTCTGTTGGGGTCCTGGGTCCTCTGTTCGGTTCTTGGGGGCTCTGTTGTTCTCCTGGTGTCTCTCTTCGTGTCCTGGCGTCTCTGCTGGTGTCCTGGGGGCTCTGTTGTGTTCGTCGAGGCTCTTTTCGTGTCCCTGTGGCTCTGTTCAGGTCTCGGGGGCTCTGTTGGGCTCCCGGGGGCTTTGCTGAAGTCCTGGGAGCTTCTGTTGGGATCCTGCGGGCTCTGTTGGGGTCCTGGGGGCTCTGTTCGTGTTATGCGAACTCTGTTGTGGTCTTGGGGGTTGTGTTCGGGTCCTGGGGGTTCTGTTTGTGTCCCGGGGTCTCTGTTGGGATCCTGCGGGCTCTGTTATGGTCCTGGGGGCTCTGTTGGGGTCCTGTGAGCTGTGTTGGGGTCCTGAGGGCTCTGTTCGGGTCCTGGTGCCTCTGTTGGGGTCCTGGGGCCTCTGTTGGGGTCCTGGGGGCTCTGTTCGGGTCCTGAGGGCTCTGTTGTGGGCCTGGGGGTTCTGTTGGTGTCCCGGGGCCTCTGTTGGGGTCCTGGGGGCTCTGTTCGTGTCCTGTGGGCTCTGTTGTGGTCCCGGGGGTCTGTTGTGGTCCCGAGGGCTCTGTTAGGGTCCCGGGGGCTCTGTTGGGGTCCCGGGGGCTCTATTGTGGTCCCGGGGGCTCTGTTGGGGTCCCGGGGGCTCTGTTGGGGTCCTGGGGGCTCTCTTCGAGTCCTGGGGGCTCTGGTGTGGTCTTAGGGGCTCTGTTGTTGTCCTGGTGGTTCTCTTCGGGTCCTGGGGGCTCTGTTGTTGTCCTGGGGGCTCTGCTGTGGTCCTGGGGTCTCTGTTGTTGTCCTGGGGGCTCTGTTGTTGTCCTGGAGGCTCTGTTGTGGTCCTGGGGGCTCTGTTGTGGTCCTGGGGGCTCTGTTGGTGTCCTGGGTCCTCTGTTCGGTTCTTGGGGGCTCTGTTGTTCTCCTGGTGTCTCTCTTCGTGTCCTGGCGTCTCTGTTGGTGTCCTGGGGGCTCTGTTGGGGTCCTCGAGGCTCTTTTCGTGTCCCTGTGGCTCTGTTCTGGTCTCGGGGGCTCTGCTGGGCTCCCGGGGGCTTTGCTGAAGTCCTGGGAGCTTCTGTTGGGGTCCTGGGGGCTCTGTTGAGGTCCTAGGGTCTCTGTTGTGGTCCTGGGGTCTCTGTTGTTGTCCTGCGGGATCTGTTGTGGTCCTGGGGGTTCTGTTCGGGTCCTGGGGTCTCTGTTCGTGTTCCGGGGTCTCTGACGGGAGCCTGCGGGCTCTGTTGGGGTTATGGGGGCTCAGTTGGGGTCTTGGGGGCTCTGTTGGGGTCCTTGGAACTCTGTTGTGGTCCTGGGGGCTCTGTTGTGGTCCTGGGGGCTCTGTTGTGGTCCTGGGGTCTCTGTTGGGATCCTGGGGACTCTGTTGGGGTTGTGGGGGCTCTGCTCGGGTCCTGGGGCCTCTGTTGGTGTTGTGTAGGCTCTGTTGTGGTCCTGGGGGCTCTGTTGTGGTCCTGGGGGCTCTGTTGTGGTCCTGGGGGCTCTGTTGTTGTCCTGGGGGTTCTGTTTGGGTCCTGGGGGTTCTGTTTGTGTCCCGGGGAATCTGTTGGGATCCTGCGGGCTCTGTTGGGGTTCTGGGGGCTCTGTTGGCATCTTGGGGGCTCTGTTGGGGTCCTTGGGGTTCTGTTCGGGTCCTTGGGGCTCTGTTCGTGTTCCGGGGTCTCTGACGGGATCCTGCGGGCTGTTGGGGTTCTGGGGGCTCTGTTGGGGTCCTTGGAACTCTGTTGTGGTCCTGGGGGCTCTGTTGTGGTCCTGGGGTCTCTGTTGGGATCCTGGGTGCTCTGTTGTGGTCCTGGGGGCTCTGTTGTGGTCCTGAGGGTTCTGTTTGGGTCCTGGGGGCTCTGTTCGTGTCCCGGGGTCTCTGATGGGATCCTGCGGGCTCTGTTCTTGTCCTTGGGGCTCTGTTTGGGTCCTGGGGCCTCTGTTGGGGTTGTGTAGGCTCTGTTCGGGTCCTGGTGGCTCTGTTCGGGTCCTGGGGGCTCTGTTGTGGTCCTGGGGTCTCTGTTGGGATCCTGCGGGCTCTGTTGGGGTCCTGGGGGCTCCGTTCGGGTCATGCGAACTCTGTTGTGGTCTTGGGGGTTGTGTTCGGGTCCTTGGGGTTCTGTTTGTGTCCCGGGGTCTCTGTTGGGATCCTGCGGGCTCTGTTGTGGTCCTGGGGGCTCTGTTGGGGTCCTGTGAGCTGTGTTGGGGTCCTGGGGGCTCTGTTCGGGTCCTGAGGGCTCTGTTGTGGGCCTGGGGGTTCTGTTGGTGTCCCGGGGCCTCTGTTGGGGTCCTGGGGGCTCTGTTCGTGTCCTGTGGGCTCTGTTGTGGTCCCGGGGGCTCTGTTGTGGTCCCGAGGGCTCTGTTAGGGTCCCGGGGGCTCTGTTGGGTTCCCGGGGCCTCTGTTGGGCTCCCGGGGGCTCTGTTCGTGTCCTGTGGGCTCTGTTGTGGTCCCGGGGGCTCTGTTGTCGTCCCGAGGGCTCTGTTAGGGTCCCGGGGGCTCTGTTGGGTTCCCGGGGGCTCTGTTGGGGTCCTGGGGGCTCTCTTCGAGTCCTGGGGGCTCTGGTGTGGTCTTAGGGGCTCTGTTGTTGTCCTGGTGGTTCTCTTCGGGTCCTGGGGGCTCTGTTGTTGTCCTGGGGGCTCTGCTGTGGTCCTGGGGTCTCTGTTGTTGTCCTGGGGGCTCTGTTGTTGTCCTGGAGGCTCTGTTGTGGTCCTGGGGGCTCTGTTGTGGTCCTGGGGGCTCTGTTGGTGTCCTGGGTCCTCTGTTCGGTTCTTGGGGGCTCTGTTGTTCTCCTGGTGTCTCTCTTCGTGTCCTGGCGTCTCTGTTGGTGTCCTGGGGGCTCTGTTGGGGTCCTCGAGGCTCTTTTCGTGTCCCTGTGGCTCTGTTCTGGTCTCGGGGGCTCTGCTGGGCTCCCGGGGGCTTTGCTGAAGTCCTGGGAGCTTCTGTTGGGGTCCTGGGGGCTCTGTTGAGGTCCTAGGGTCTCTGTTGTGGTCCTGGGGTCTCTGTTGTTGTCCTGCGGGATCTGTTGTGGTCCTGGGGGTTCTGTTCGGGTCCTGGGGTCTCTGTTCGTGTTCCGGGGTCTCTGACGGGAGCCTGCGGGCTCTGTTGGGGTTATGGGGGCTCTGTTGGGGTCTTGGGGGCTCTGTTGGGGTCCTTGGAACTCTGTTGTGGTCCTGGGGGCTCTGTTGTGGTCCTGGGGGCTCTGTTGTGGTCCTGGGGTCTCTGTTGGGATCCTGGGGACTCTGTTGGGGTTGTGGGGGCTCTGCTCGGGTCCTGGGGCCTCTGTTGGTGTTGTGTAGGCTCTGTTGTGGTCCTGGGGGCTCTGTTGTGGTCCTGGGGGCTCTGTTGTGGTCCTGGGGGCTCTGTTGTTGTCCTGGGGGTTCTGTTTGGGTCCTGGGGGTTCTGTTTGTGTCCCGGGGAATCTGTTGGGATCCTGCGGGCTCTGTTGGGGTTCTGGGGGCTCTGTTGGCATCTTGGGGGCTCTGTTGGGGTCCTTGGGGTTCTGTTCGGGTCCTTGGGGCTCTGTTCGTGTTCCGGGGTCTCTGACGGGATCCTGCGGGCTGTTGGGGTTCTGGGGGCTCTGTTGGGGTCCTTGGAACTCTGTTGTGGTCCTGGGGGCTCTGTTGTGGTCCTGGGGTCTCTGTTGGGATCCTGGGTGCTCTGTTGTGGTCCTGGGTGCTCTGTTGTGGTCCTGGGGGCTCTGTTGTGGTCCTGAGGGTTCTGTTTGGGTCCTGGGGGCTCTGTTCGTGTCCCGGGGTCTCTGATGGGATCCTGCGGGCTCTGTTCTTGTCCTTGGGGCTCTGTTCGGGTCCTGGGGCCTCTGTTGGGGTTGTGTAGGCTCTGTTCGGGTCCTGGTGGCTCTGTTCGGGTCCTGGGGGCTCTGTTGTGGTCCTGGGGTCTCTGTTGGGATCCTGCGGGCTCTATTGGGGTCCTGGGGGCTCCGTTCGGGTCATGCGAACTCTGTTGTGGTCTTGGGGGTTGTGTTCGGGTCCTTGGGGTTCTGTTTGTGTCCCGGGGTCTCTGTTGGGATCCTGCGGGCTCTGTTGTGGTCCTGGGGGCTCTGTTGGGGTCCTGTGAGCTGTGTTGGGGTCCTGGGGGCTCTGTTCGGGTCCTGAGGGCTCTGTTGTGGGCCTGGGGGTTCTGTTGGTGTCCCGGGGCCTCTGTTGGGGTCCTGGGGGCTCTGTTCGTGTCCTGTGGGCTCTGTTGTGGTCCCGGGGGCTCTGTTGTGGTCCCGAGGGCTCTGTTAGGGTCCCGGGGGCTCTGTTGGGTTCCCGGGGCCTCTGTTGGGCTCCCGGGGGCTCTGTTCGTGTCCTGTGGGCTCTGTTGTGGTCCCGGGGGCTCTGTTGTCGTCCCGAGGGCTCTGTTGGGTTCCCGGGGGCTCTGTTGGGTTCCCGGGGGCTCTGTTGGGGTCCCGGGGGCTCTGTTGGGGTCCTGGGGGCTCTCTTCGAGTCCTGTGGGCTCTGGTGTGGTCCTGGGGGCTTTGGTGTGGTCGTGTGGGCTCTGTTGGTGTCCTGGGGGCTCTCTTGCTGTTTTGAGGGCTCTTTTGGCATTTTGGGGTCTCTGTTTGAGTTCTGGGGGCTCTGATGGGATCCTGGGGACTCTGTTGTGGTCCTGGGGGCTCTGTTGTGGTCTTAGGGGCTCTGTTGTTGTCCTGGTGGTTCTCTTCGGGTCCTTGGGGCTCTGTTATGGTACTGGGGGCTCTGTTGTTTTCCTGGGGTCTCTGTTGTGGTCGTGGCGGATCTGTTGTTGTCCTGGCGTCTCTGTTGTGGTCCTGGGGGCTCTGTTGTGGTCCCGAGGGCTCTGTTAGGGTCCTGGGGGCTCTGTTGGGGTCCTGGGTCCTCTGTTCGGTTCTTGGGGGCTCTGTTGTTCTCCTGGTGTCTCTCTTCGTGTCCTGGCGTCTCTGCTGGTGTCCTGGGGGCTCTGTTGTGTTCGTCGAGGCTCTTTTCGTGTCCCTGTGGCTCTGTTCAGGTCTCGGGGGCTCTGTTGGGCTCCCGGGGGCTTTGCTGAAGTCCTGGGAGCTTCTGTTGGGATCCTGCGGGCTCTGTTGGGGTCCTGGGGGCTCTGTTCGTGTCATGCGAACTCTGTTGTGGTCTTGGGGGTTGTGTTCGGGTCCTGGGGGTTCTGTTTGTGTCCCGGGGTCTCTGTTGGGATCCTGCGGGCTCTGTTATGGTCCTGGGGGCTCTGTTGGGGTCCTGTGAGCTGTGTTGGGGTCCTGAGGGCTCTGTTCGGGTCCTGGTGCCTCTGTTCGGGTCCTGGGGCCTCTGTTGGGGTCCTGGGGGCTCTGTTCGGGTCCTGAGGGCTCTGTTGTGGGCCTGGGGGTTCTGTTGGTGTCCCGGGGCCTCTGTTGGCGTCCTGGGGGCTCTGTTCGTGTCCTGTGGGCTCTGTTGTGGTCCCGGGGGCTCTGTTGTGGTCCCGAGGGCTCTGTTAGGGTCCCGGGGGCTCTGTTGGGGTCCCGGGGGCTCTATTGTGGTCCCGGGGGCTCTGTTGGGGTCCCGGGGGCTCTGTTGGGGTCCTGGGGGCTCTCTTCGAGTCCTGGGGGCTCTGGTGTGGTCTTAGGGGCTCTGTTGTTCTCCTGGTGGTTCTCTTCGGGTCCTGGGGGCTCTGTTGTTGTCCTGGGGGCTCTGCTGTGGTCCTGGGGTCTCTGTTGTTGTCCTGGGGGCTCTGTTGTTGTCCTGGAGGCTCTGTTGTGGTCCTGGGGGCTCTGTTGTGGTCCTGGGGGCTCTGTTGGTGTCCTGGGTCCTCTGTTCGGTTCTTGGGGGCTCTGTTGTTCTCCTGGTGTCTCTCTTCGTGTCCTGGCGTCTCTGTTGGTGTCCTGGGGGCTCTGTTGGGGTCCTCGAGGCTCTTTTCGTGTCCCTGTGGCTCTGTTCTGGTCTCGGGGGCTCTGCTGGGCTCCCGGGGGCTTTGCTGAAGTCCTGGGAGCTTCTGTTGGGGTCCTGGGGGCTCTGTTGAGGTCCTGGGGTCTCTGTTGTGGTCCTGGGGTCTCTGTTGTTGTCCTGCGGGATCTGTTGTGGTCCTGGGGGTTCTGTTCGGGTCCTGGGGTCTCTGTTCGTGTTCCGGGGTCTCTGACGGGAGCCTGCGGGCTCTGTTGGGGTTATGGGGGCTCAGTTGGGGTCTTGGGGGCTCTGTTGGGGTCCTTGGAACTCTGTTGTGGTCCTGGGGGCTCTGTTGTGGTCCTGGGGTCTCTGTTGGGATCCTGGGGGCTCTGTTGTGGTCCTGGGGGCTCTGTTGTGGTCCTGGGGGTTCTGTTTGGGTCCTGGGGGCTCTGTTCGTGTCCCGGGGTGTCTGATGGGATCCTGCGGGCTCTCTTGGGGTTGTGGGGGCTCTGTTCGGGTCCTGGGGCCTCTGTTGGGGTTGTGTAGGCTCTGTTGTGGTCCTGGGGGCTCTGTTGTGGTCCTGGGGGCTCTGTTGTGGTCCTGCGGGCTCTGTTGTTGTCCTGGGGGTTCTGTTTGGGTCCTGGGGGTTCTGTTTGTGTCCCGGGGAATCTGTTGGGATCCTGCGGGCTCTGTTGGGGTTCTGGGGTCTCTGACGGGATCCTGCGGGCTCTGTTGGGATCCTGCGGGCTCTGTTGGGGTCTTGGGGGCTCTGTTGGGGTCCTTGGAAATCTGTTGTTGTCCTGGGGTCTCTGTTGTGGTCCTGGGGTCTCTGTTGGGATCCTGGGGGCTCTGTTGTGGTCCTGGGGGCTCTGTTGTGGTCCTGGGGGCTCTGTTGTGGTCCTCAGGGTTCTGTTTGGGTCCTGGGGGCTCTGTTCGTGTCCCGGGGTCTCTGATGGGATCCTGCGGGCTCTGTTCGTGTCCTTGGGGCTCTGTTCAGGTCCTGGGGCCTCTGTTGGGGTTGTGTAGGCTCTGTTCGGGTCCTGGTGGCTCTGTTCGGGTCCTGGGGGCTCTGTTGTGGTCCTGGGGGCTCTGTTGGGATCCTGCGGGCTCTGTTGGGGTCCTGGGGGCTCCGTTCGGGTCATGCGAACTCTGTTGTGGTCTTGGGGGTTGTGTTCGGGTCCTGGGGGTTCTGTTTGTGTCCCGGGGTCTCTGTTGGGATCCTGCGGGCTCTGTTGTGGTCCTGGGGGCTCTGTTGGGGTCCTGTGAGCTGTGTTGGGGTCCTGGGGGCTCTGTTCAGGTCCTGAGGGCTCTGTTGTGGGCCTGGGGGTTCTGTTGGTGTCCCGGGGCCTCTGTTGGGGTCCTGGGGGCTCTGTTCGTGTCCTGTGGGCTCTGTTGTGGTCCCGGGGGCTCTGTTGTGGTCCCGAGGGCTCTGTTAGGGTCCCGGGGGCTCTGTTGGGGTCCCGTGGGCTCTATTGTGGTCCCGGGGGCTCTGTTGGGGTCCCGGGGGCTCTGTTGGGGTCCTGGGGGCTCTCTTCGAGTCCTGGGGGCTCTGGTGTGGTCTTAGGGGCTCTGTTGTTGTCCTGGTGGTTCTCTTCGGGTCCTGGGGGCTCTGTTGTTGTCCTGGGGGCTCTGCTGTGGTCCTGGGGTCTCTGTTGTTGTCCTGGGGGCTCTGTTGTTGTCCTGGGGGCTCTGTTGTTGTCCTGGAGGCTCTGTTGTGGTCCTGGGGGCTCTGTTGTGGTCCTGGGGGCTCTGTTGGTGTCCTGGGACCTCTGTCCGGTTCTTCGGGGCTCTGTTGTTCTCCTGGTGTCTCTCTTCGTGTCCTGGCGTCTCTGTTGGTGTCCTGGAGGCTCTGTTGTGTTCCTTGAGGCTCTTTTCGTGTCCCTGTAGCTCTGTTCTGGTCTCGGGGGCTCTGTTGGGCTCCCGGGGGATTTGCTGAAGTCCTGGGAGCTTCTGTTGGGGTCCTGGGGGCTCTGTTGTTGTGCTGCGGGCTCTGTTGTGGTCCTGGGGGTTCTGTTCGGGTCCTGGGGTCTCTGTTCGTGTTCCGGGGTCTCTGACGGGATCCTGCGGGCCCTGTTGGGGTTCTGGGGGCTCTGTTGGGGTCTTGGGGGCTCTGTTGGGGTCCTTGGAACTCTGTTGTGGTCCTGGGGGCTCTGTTGTGGTCCTGGGGTCTCTGTTGGGATCCTGGGGTCTCTGTTGGGATCCTGGGGGCTCTGTTGTGGTCCTGGGGGCTCTGTTGTGGTCCTGGGGGCTCTGCTCTGGTCCTGGGGGCTCTGCTCTGGTCCTGGGGGTTCTGTTCGGGTCCTTGGGTCTCTGTTCGTGTTCCGGGGTCTCTGACGGGATCCTGCGGGCTCTGTTGTGGTCCTGGGGGCTCTGTTGTGGTCCTGGGGGCTCTGTTGTGGTCCTGGGGTCTCTGTTGGGATCCTGGGGACTCTGTTGTGGTCCTGGGGGCTCTGTTGTGGTCCTGGGGGTTCTGTTTGGGTCCTGGGGGCTCTGTTCGTGTCCCGGGGTCTCTGATGGGATCCTGCGGGCTCTGTTGGGGTTGTGGGGGCTCTGTTTGGGTCCTGGGGCCTCTGTTGGGGTTGTGTAGGCTCTGTTCGGGTCCTGGGGGCTCTGTTGTGGTCCTGGGGGCTCTGTTGTTGTCCTGGGGGTTCTGTTTGGGTCCTGGGGGTTCTGTTTGTGTCCCGGGGAATCTGTTGGGATCCTGCGGTCTCTGTTGGGGTTCTGGGGGCTCTGTTGGGGTCCTTGGGGTTCTGTTCGGGTCCTGGGGTCTCTGTTCGTGTTCCGGGGTCTCTGACGGGATCCTGCGGGCTCTGTTGGTGTTCTGGGGGCTCTGTTGGGGTCCTTGGAACTCTGTTGTGGTCCTGGGGGCTCTGTTGTGGTCCTGGGGTCTCTGTTGGGATCCTGGGGGCTCTGTTGTGGTCCTGGGGGCTCTGTTGTGGTCCTGAGGGCTCTGTTGTGGTCCTGAGGGTTCTGTTTGGGTCCTGGGGGCTCTGTTCGTGTCCCGGGGTCTCTGATGGGATCCTGCGGGCTCTGTTCGTGTCCTTGGGGCTGTGTTCGGGTCCTGGGGCCTCTGTTGGGGTTGTGTAGGCTCTGTTCGCGTCCTGGTGGCTCTGTTCGGGTCCTGGGGGCTCTGTTGTGGTCCTGGGGGCTCTGTTGGGATCCTGCGGGCTCTGTTGGGGTCCTGGGGGCTCCGTTCGGGTCATGCGAACTCTGTTGTGGTCTTGGGGGTTGTGTTCGGGTCCTGGGGGTTCTGTTTGTGTCCCGGGGTCTCTGTTGGGATCCTGCGGGCTCTGTTGTGGTCCTGGGGGCTCTGTTGGGGTCCTGTGAGCTGTGTTGGGGTCCTGGGGGCTCTGTTCGGGTCCTGAGGGCTCTGTTGTGGGCCTGGGGGTTCTGTTGGTGTCCCGGGGCCTCTGTTGGGGTCCTGGGGGCTCTGTTCGTGTCCTGTGGGCTCTGTTGTGGTCCCGGGGGCTCTGTTAGGGTCCCGAGGGCTCTGTTAGGGTCCCGGGGGCTCTGTTGGGGTCCCGTGGGCTCTATTGTGGTCCCGGGGGCTCTGTTGGGGTCCCGGGGGCTCTGTTGGGGTCCTGGGGGCTCTCTTCGAGTCCTGGGGGCTCTGGTGTGTTCCTGGGGGCTTTGGTGTGGTCGTGTGGGCTCTGTTGGTGTCCTGGGGGCTCTCTTGCTGTCCTGGGGGCTCTTTTGGCGTTTTGGGGTCTCTGTTTGAGTTCTGGGGGCTCTGATGGGATCCTGGGGACTCTGTTGTGGTCCTGGGGGCTCTGTTGTGGTCTTAGGGGCTCTGTTGTTGTCCTGGTGGTTCTCTTCGGGTCCTTGGGGCTCTGTTATGGTACTGGGGGCTCTGTTGTTGTCCTGGGGTCTCTGTTGTGGTCGTGGCGGATCTGTTGTTGTCCTGGCGTCTCTGTTGGGGTCCTGGGGGCTCTGTTGTGGTCCTGGGGGCTCTGTTGTCGTCCTGGGGGTTCTGTTTGGGTCCTGGGGGCTCTGTTCGTGTCCCGGGGTCTCTGATGGGATCCTGCGGGCTCTGTTGGGGTTGTGGGGGCTCTGTTTGGGTCCTGGGGCCTCTGTTGGGGTTGTGTAGGCTCTGTTCGGGTCCTGGGGGCTCTGTTCAGGTCCTGGGGGCTCTGTTCAGGTCCTGGGGGCTCTGTTGTGGTCCTGGGGGTTCTGTTTGTGTCCCGGGGAATCTGTTGGGATCCTGCGGGCTCTGTTGGGGTTCTGGGGGCTCTGTTGGCATCTTGGGGGCTCTCTTAGGGTGTTTGGAGGTGTGTTGGCGTCCTGGGGGCTCCGTTCGTGTCCTGCGGGCTCAGTTGTGGTCTTGGGCGTTCTGTTCGGATCCTTGGGGTTCTGTTTGTGTCCCACAGTCTCTGTTGTGATCCTGCGGGCTCTGTTGGGGTCCTGTGAGCTCTGTTGGGGTCCTGTGAGCTCTGTTGTGGTCCTGGGGGCTCTGTTCGGGTCCTGTGGGCTCTGTTCGGGTTCTGGGGCCTCTGTTGGGGTTGTGTAGGCTCTGTTCGGGTCCTGGGGGCTCTGTTGTGGTCCTGGGGGCTCTGTTGTGGTCCTGGGGGCTCTGTTGTTGTCCTGGGGGTTCTGTTTGGGTCCTGGGGGTTCTGTTTGTGTCCCGGGCAATCTGTTGGGATCCTGCGGGCTCTGTTGGGGTTCTGGGGGCTCTGTTGGCATCTTGGGGGCTCTGTTGGGGTCCTTGGAGTTCTGTTCGGGTCCTGGGGGCTCTGTTCGTGTTCCGGGGTCTCTGACGGGATCCTGCGGGCTCTGTTGGGATCCTGCAGGCTCTGTTGGGGCCTTGGGGGCTCTGTTGTGGTCCTTGGAACTCTGTTGTGGTCCTGGGGTCTCTGTTGTGGTCCTGGGGTCTCTGTTGGGATCCTGGGGGCTCTGTTGTGGTCCTGGGGGCTCTGTTGTGGTCCTGGGGTCTCTGTTGGGATCCTGGGGGCTCTGTTGTGGTCCTGGGGGCTCTGTTGTGGTCCTGGGGGCTCTGTTGTGGTCCTGGGGCTCTGTTGTGGTCCTGAGGGTTCTGTTTTGGTCCTGGGGGCTCTGTTCGTGTCCCGGGGTCTCTGATGGGATCCTGCGGGCTCTGTTCGTGTCCTTGGGGCTCTGTTCGGGTCCTGGGGCCTCTGTTGGGGTTGTGTAGGCTCTGTTCGCGTCCTGGTGGCTCTGTTCGGGTCCTGGGGGCTCTGTTGTGGTCCTGGGGGCTCTGTTGGGATCCTGCGGGCTCTGTTGGGGTCCTGTGAGCTCTGTTGGGGTCCTGTGAGCTCTGTTGGGGTCCTGTGAGCTCTGTTGTGGTCCTGGGGGCTCTGTTCGGGTCCTGTGGGCTCTGTTCGGGTTCTGGGGCCTCTGTTGGGGTTGTGTAGGCTCTGTTGTGGTCCTGGGGGCTCTGTTGTGGTCCTGGGGGCTCTGTTGTGGTCCTGGGGGCTCTGTTGTTGTCCTGGGGGTTCTGTTTGGGTCCTGGGGGCTCTGTTGGGGTTCTGGGGGCTCTGTTGGCATCTTGGGGGCTCTCTTAGGGTGTTTGGAGGTGTGTTGGCGTCCTGGGGGCTCCGTTCGTGTCCTGCGGGCTCAGGTGTGGTCTTGGGCGTTCTGTTCGGATCCTTGGGGTTCTGTTTGTGTCCCACAGTCTCTTTTGGGATCCTGCGGGCTTTGTTGGGGTCCTGTGAGCTCTGTTGTGGTCCTGGGGGCTCTGTTCGGGTCCTGTGGGCTCTGTTCGGGTTCTGGGGCCTCTGTTGGGGTTGTGTAGGCTCTGTTCGGGTCCTGGGGGCTCTGTTGTGGTCTTGGGGGCTCTGTTGGGGTCCTTGGAAATCTGTTGTTGTCCTGGGGTCTCTGTTGTGGTCCTGGGGTCTCTGTTGGGATCCTGGGGGCTCTGTTGTGGTCCTGGGGGCTCTGTTGTGGTCCTGGGGGCTCTGTTGTGGTCCTCAGGGTTCTGTTTGGGTCCTGGGGGCTCTGTTCGTGTCCCGGGGTCTCTGATGGGATCCTGCGGGCTCTGTTCGTGTCCTTGGGGCTCTGTTCAGGTCCTGGGGCCTCTGTTGGGGTTGTGTAGGCTCTGTTCGGGTCCTGGTGGCTCTGTTCGGGTCCTGGGGGCTCTGTTGTGGTCCTGGGGGCTCTGTTGGGATCCTGCGGGCTCTGTTGGGGTCCTGGGGGCTCCGTTCGGGTCATGCGAACTCTGTTGTGGTCTTGGGGGTTGTGTTCGGGTCCTGGGGGTTCTGTTTGTGTCCCGGGGTCTCTGTTGGGATCCTGCGGGCTCTGTTGTGGTCCTGGGGGCTCTGTTGGGGTCCTGTGAGCTGTGTTGGGGTCCTGGGGGCTCTGTTCAGGTCCTGAGGGCTCTGTTGTGGGCCTGGGGGTTCTGTTGGTGTCCCGGGGCCTCTGTTGGGGTCCTGGGGGCTCTGTTCGTGTCCTGTGGGCTCTGTTGTGGTCCCGGGGGCTCTGTTGTGGTCCCGAGGGCTCTGTTAGGGTCCCGGGGGCTCTGTTGGGGTCCCGTGGGCTCTATTGTGGTCCCGGGGGCTCTGTTGGGGTCCCGGGGGCTCTGTTGGGGTCCTGGGGGCTCTCTTCGAGTCCTGGGGGCTCTGGTGTGGTCTTAGGGGCTCTGTTGTTGTCCTGGTGGTTCTCTTCGGGTCCTGGGGGCTCTGTTGTTGTCCTGGGGGCTCTGCTGTGGTCCTGGGGTCTCTGTTGTTGTCCTGGGGGCTCTGTTGTTGTCCTGGGGGCTCTGTTGTTGTCCTGGAGGCTCTGTTGTGGTCCTGGGGGCTCTGTTGTGGTCCTGGGGGCTCTGTTGGTGTCCTGGGACCTCTGTCCGGTTCTTCGGGGCTCTGTTGTTCTCCTGGTGTCTCTCTTCGTGTCCTGGCGTCTCTGTTGGTGTCCTGGAGGCTCTGTTGTGTTCCTTGAGGCTCTTTTCGTGTCCCTGTAGCTCTGTTCTGGTCTCGGGGGCTCTGTTGGGCTCCCGGGGGATTTGCTGAAGTCCTGGGAGCTTCTGTTGGGGTCCTGGGGGCTCTGTTGTTGTGCTGCGGGCTCTGTTGTGGTCCTGGGGGTTCTGTTCGGGTCCTGGGGTCTCTGTTCGTGTTCCGGGGTCTCTGACGGGATCCTGCGGGCCCTGTTGGGGTTCTGGGGGCTCTGTTGGGGTCTTGGGGGCTCTGTTGGGGTCCTTGGAACTCTGTTGTGGTCCTGGGGGCTCTGTTGTGGTCCTGGGGTCTCTGTTGGGATCCTGGGGTCTCTGTTGGGATCCTGGGGGCTCTGTTGTGGTCCTGGGGGCTCTGTTGTGGTCCTGGGGGCTCTGCTCTGGTCCTGGGGGCTCTGCTCTGGTCCTGGGGGTTCTGTTCGGGTCCTTGGGTCTCTGTTCGTGTTCCGGGGTCTCTGACGGGATCCTGCGGGCTCTGTTGTGGTCCTGGGGGCTCTGTTGTGGTCCTGGGGGCTCTGTTGTGGTCCTGGGGTCTCTGTTGGGATCCTGGGGACTCTGTTGTGGTCCTGGGGGCTCTGTTGTGGTCCTGGGGGTTCTGTTTGGGTCCTGGGGGCTCTGTTCGTGTCCCGGGGTCTCTGATGGGATCCTGCGGGCTCTGTTGGGGTTGTGGGGGCTCTGTTTGGGTCCTGGGGCCTCTGTTGGGGTTGTGTAGGCTCTGTTCGGGTCCTGGGGGCTCTGTTGTGGTCCTGGGGGCTCTGTTGTTGTCCTGGGGGTTCTGTTTGGGTCCTGGGGGTTCTGTTTGTGTCCCGGGGAATCTGTTGGGATCCTGCGGTCTCTGTTGGGGTTCTGGGGGCTCTGTTGGGGTCCTTGGGGTTCTGTTCGGGTCCTGGGGTCTCTGTTCGTGTTCCGGGGTCTCTGACGGGATCCTGCGGGCTCTGTTGGTGTTCTGGGGGCTCTGTTGGGGTCCTTGGAACTCTGTTGTGGTCCTGGGGGCTCTGTTGTGGTCCTGGGGTCTCTGTTGGGATCCTGGGGGCTCTGTTGTGGTCCTGGGGGCTCTGTTGTGGTCCTGAGGGCTCTGTTGTGGTCCTGAGGGTTCTGTTTGGGTCCTGGGGGCTCTGTTCGTGTCCCGGGGTCTCTGATGGGATCCTGCGGGCTCTGTTCGTGTCCTTGGGGCTGTGTTCGGGTCCTGGGGCCTCTGTTGGGGTTGTGTAGGCTCTGTTCGCGTCCTGGTGGCTCTGTTCGGGTCCTGGGGGCTCTGTTGTGGTCCTGGGGGCTCTGTTGGGATCCTGCGGGCTCTGTTGGGGTCCTGGGGGCTCCGTTCGGGTCATGCGAACTCTGTTGTGGTCTTGGGGGTTGTGTTCGGGTCCTGGGGGTTCTGTTTGTGTCCCGGGGTCTCTGTTGGGATCCTGCGGGCTCTGTTGTGGTCCTGGGGGCTCTGTTGGGGTCCTGTGAGCTGTGTTGGGGTCCTGGGGGCTCTGTTCGGGTCCTGAGGGCTCTGTTGTGGGCCTGGGGGTTCTGTTGGTGTCCCGGGGCCTCTGTTGGGGTCCTGGGGGCTCTGTTCGTGTCCTGTGGGCTCTGTTGTGGTCCCGGGGGCTCTGTTAGGGTCCCGAGGGCTCTGTTAGGGTCCCGGGGGCTCTGTTGGGGTCCCGTGGGCTCTATTGTGGTCCCGGGGGCTCTGTTGGGGTCCCGGGGGCTCTGTTGGGGTCCTGGGGGCTCTCTTCGAGTCCTGGGGGCTCTGGTGTGTTCCTGGGGGCTTTGGTGTGGTCGTGTGGGCTCTGTTGGTGTCCTGGGGGCTCTCTTGCTGTCCTGGGGGCTCTTTTGGCGTTTTGGGGTCTCTGTTTGAGTTCTGGGGGCTCTGATGGGATCCTGGGGACTCTGTTGTGGTCCTGGGGGCTCTGTTGTGGTCTTAGGGGCTCTGTTGTTGTCCTGGTGGTTCTCTTCGGGTCCTTGGGGCTCTGTTATGGTACTGGGGGCTCTGTTGTTGTCCTGGGGTCTCTGTTGTGGTCGTGGCGGATCTGTTGTTGTCCTGGCGTCTCTGTTGGGGTCCTGGGGGCTCTGTTGTGGTCCTGGGGGCTCTGTTGTCGTCCTGGGGGTTCTGTTTGGGTCCTGGGGGCTCTGTTCGTGTCCCGGGGTCTCTGATGGGATCCTGCGGGCTCTGTTGGGGTTGTGGGGGCTCTGTTTGGGTCCTGGGGCCTCTGTTGGGGTTGTGTAGGCTCTGTTCGGGTCCTGGGGGCTCTGTTCAGGTCCTGGGGGCTCTGTTCAGGTCCTGGGGGCTCTGTTGTGGTCCTGGGGGTTCTGTTTGTGTCCCGGGGAATCTGTTGGGATCCTGCGGGCTCTGTTGGGGTTCTGGGGGCTCTGTTGGCATCTTGGGGGCTCTCTTAGGGTGTTTGGAGGTGTGTTGGCGTCCTGGGGGCTCCGTTCGTGTCCTGCGGGCTCAGTTGTGGTCTTGGGCGTTCTGTTCGGATCCTTGGGGTTCTGTTTGTGTCCCACAGTCTCTGTTGTGATCCTGCGGGCTCTGTTGGGGTCCTGTGAGCTCTGTTGGGGTCCTGTGAGCTCTGTTGTGGTCCTGGGGGCTCTGTTCGGGTCCTGTGGGCTCTGTTCGGGTTCTGGGGCCTCTGTTGGGGTTGTGTAGGCTCTGTTCGGGTCCTGGGGGCTCTGTTGTGGTCCTGGGGGCTCTGTTGTGGTCCTGGGGGCTCTGTTGTTGTCCTGGGGGTTCTGTTTGGGTCCTGGGGGTTCTGTTTGTGTCCCGGGCAATCTGTTGGGATCCTGCGGGCTCTGTTGGGGTTCTGGGGGCTCTGTTGGCATCTTGGGGGCTCTGTTGGGGTCCTTGGAGTTCTGTTCGGGTCCTGGGGGCTCTGTTCGTGTTCCGGGGTCTCTGACGGGATCCTGCGGGCTCTGTTGGGATCCTGCAGGCTCTGTTGGGGCCTTGGGGGCTCTGTTGTGGTCCTTGGAACTCTGTTGTGGTCCTGGGGTCTCTGTTGTGGTCCTGGGGTCTCTGTTGGGATCCTGGGGGCTCTGTTGTGGTCCTGGGGGCTCTGTTGTGGTCCTGGGGTCTCTGTTGGGATCCTGGGGGCTCTGTTGTGGTCCTGGGGGCTCTGTTGTGGTCCTGGGGGCTCTGTTGTGGTCCTGGGGCTCTGTTGTGGTCCTGAGGGTTCTGTTTGGGTCCTGGGGGCTCTGTTCGTGTCCCGGGGTCTCTGATGGGATCCTGCGGGCTCTGTTCGTGTCCTTGGGGCTCTGTTCGGGTCCTGGGGCCTCTGTTGGGGTTGTGTAGGCTCTGTTCGCGTCCTGGTGGCTCTGTTCGGGTCCTGGGGGCTCTGTTGTGGTCCTGGGGGCTCTGTTGGGATCCTGCGGGCTCTGTTGGGGTCCTGTGAGCTCTGTTGGGGTCCTGTGAGCTCTGTTGGGGTCCTGTGAGCTCTGTTGTGGTCCTGGGGGCTCTGTTCGGGTCCTGTGGGCTCTGTTCGGGTTCTGGGGCCTCTGTTGGGGTTGTGTAGGCTCTGTTGTGGTCCTGGGGGCTCTGTTGTGGTCCTGGGGGCTCTGTTGTGGTCCTGGGGGCTCTGTTGTTGTCCTGGGGGTTCTGTTTGGGTCCTGGGGGCTCTGTTGGGGTTCTGGGGGCTCTGTTGGCATCTTGGGGGCTCTCTTAGGGTGTTTGGAGGTGTGTTGGCGTCCTGGGGGCTCCGTTCGTGTCCTGCGGGCTCAGGTGTGGTCTTGGGCGTTCTGTTCGGATCCTTGGGGTTCTGTTTGTGTCCCACAGTCTCTTTTGGGATCCTGCGGGCTTTGTTGGGGTCCTGTGAGCTCTGTTGTGGTCCTGGGGGCTCTGTTCGGGTCCTGTGGGCTCTGTTCGGGTTCTGGGGCCTCTGTTGGGGTTGTGTAGGCTCTGTTCGGGTCCTGGGGGCTCTGTTGTGGTCCTGGGGGCTCTGTTGTTGTCCTGGGGGTTCTGTTTGGGTCCTGGGGGTTCTGTTTGTGTCCTGGGGAATCTGTTGGTATCCTGCGGGCTCTGTTGGGGTTCTGGGGGCTCTGTTGGCATCTTGGGGGTTCTGTTGGGGTCCTTGGAGTTCTGTTCGGGTCCTTGGGGCTCTGTTCGTGTTCCGGGGTCTCTGACGGGATCCTGCGGGCTCTGTTGGGATCCTGCAGGCTCTGTTGGGGTCTTGGGGGCTCTGTTGTGGTCCTTGGAACTCTGTTGTGGTCCTGGGGTCTCTGTTGTGGTCCTGGGGTCTCTGTTGGGATCCTGGGGGCTCTGTTGTGGTCCTTGGAACTCTGTTGTGGTCCTGGGGGCTCTGTTGTAATCCTGGGGTCTCTGTTGGGATCCTGGGGTCTCTGTTGGGATCCTGGGGGCTCTGTTGTGGTCCTGGGGGCTCTGTTGTGGTCCTGGGGGCTCTGTTCGAGTCCTGGGGGTTCTGTTCGGGTCCTGGGGTCTCTGTTCGTGTTCCGGGGTCTCTGACGGGATCCTGCGGGCTCTGTTGTGGTCCTGGGGGCTCTGTTGTGGTCCTGGGGGCTCTGTTGTGTTCCTGGGGTCTCTGTTGGGATCCTGGGGGCTCTGTTGTGGTCCTGGGGGCTCTGTTGTGGTCCTCGGGGTTCTGTTTGGGTCCTGGGGGCTCTGTTCGTGTCCCGGGGTCTCTGATGGGATCCTGCGGGCTCTGTTGGGGTTGTGGGGGCTCTGTTTGGGTCCTGGGGCCTCTGTTGGTGTTGTGTAGGCTCTGTTCGGGTCCTGGGGGCTCTGTTGTGGTCCTGGGGGCTCTGTTGTGGTCCTGGGGGCTCTGTTGTTGTCCTGGGGGTTGTGTTTGGGTCCTGGGGGTTCTGTTTGTGTCCCGGGGAATCTGTTGGGATCCTGCGGGCTCTGTTGGGGTTCTGGGGGCTCTGTTGGGGTCCTTGGGGTTCTGTTCGGGTCCTGGGGTCTCTGTTCGTGTTCCGGGGTCTCTGACGGGATCCTGCGGGCTCTGTTGGTGTTCTGGGGGCTCTGTTGGGGTCCTTGGAACTCTGTTGTGGTCCTGGGGGCTCTGTTGTGGTCCTGGGGTCTCTGTTGGGATCCTGGGTGCTCTGTTGTGGTCCTGGGGGCTCTGTTGTGGTCCTGGGGGCTCTGTTGTGGTCCTGAGGGTTCTGTTTGGGTCCTGGGGGCTCTGTTCGTGTCCCGGGGTCTCTGATGGGATCCTGCGGGCTCTGTTCGTGTCCTTGGGGCTCTGTTCGGGTCCTGGGGCCTCTGTTGGGGTTGTGTAGGCTCTGTTCGCGTCCTGGTGGCTCTGTTCGGGTCCTGGGGGCTCTGTTGTGGTCCTGGGGGCTCTGTTGGGATCCTGCGGGCTCTGTTGGGGTCCTGGGGGCTCCGTTCGGGTCATGCGAACTCTGTTGTGGTCTTGGGGGTTGTGTTCGGGTCCTGGGGGTTCTGTTTGTGTCCCGGGGTCTCTGTTGGGATCCTGCGGGCTCTGTTGTGGTCCTGGGGGCTCTGTTGGGGTCCTGTGAGCTGTGTTGGGGTCCTGGGGGCTCTGTTCGGGTCCTGAGGGCTCTGTTGTGGGCCTGGGGGTTCTGTTGGTGTCCCGGGGCCTCTGTTGGGGTCCTGGGGGCTCTGTTCGTGTCCTGTGGGCTCTGTTGTGGTCCCGGGGGCTCTGTTGTGGTCCCGAGTGCTCTGTTAGGGTCCCGGGAGCTCTGTTGGGGTCCCGTGGGCTCTGTTGTTGTCCTGGTTGCTCTCTTCGTGAATTGGGATCTCTGTTTGGGTCCTGGGGGCTCTGTTGCAGTCCTGGGGGCTCTGTTGTGGTCCTGGGGGCTCTTTTGTCGTCCTGGGGGTTCTGTTTGGGTCCTGGGGGCTCTTTTGTCGTCCTGGGGGTTCTGTTGTGGTCCTGGGGGCTCTGTTGGGGTCCTGTGAGCTGTGTTGGGGTCCTGGGGGCTCTGTTCGGGTCCTGAGGGCTCTGTTGTGGGCCTGGGGGTTCTGTTGGTGTCCCGGGGCCTCTGTTGGGGTCCTGGGGGCTCTGTTCGTGTCCTGTGGGCTCTGTTGTGGTCCTGGGGGCTCTGTTGTGGTCCCGAGGGCTCTGTTAGGGTCCCGGGAGCTCTGTTAGGGTCCCGGGAGCTCTGTTGGGGTCCCGGGGGCTCTGTTGGTGTCCTGGTTGCTCTCTTCGTGAATTGGGATCTCTGTTTGGGTCCTGGGGGCTCTGTTGCAGTCCTGGGGGCTCTGTTGTGGTCCTGGGGGCTCTTTTGTCGTCCTGGGAGTTCTGTTTGGGTCCTGGGGGCTCTGTTCGTGTCCCGGGGTCTCTGATGGGATCCTGCGGGCTCTGTTGGGGTTGTGGGGGCTCTGTTTGGGTCCTGGGGCCTCTGTTGGGGTTGTGTAGGCTCTGTTCGGGTCCTGGGGGCTCTGTTGTGGTCCTGGGTGCTCTGTTGTGGTCCTGGGGGCTCTGTTGTGGTCCTGGGGGTTCTGTTTGTGTCCCGGGGAATCTGTTGGGATCCTGCGGGCTCTGTTGGGGTTCTGGGGGCTCTGTTGGCATCTTGGGGGCTCTCTTAGGGTGTTTGGAGGTGTGTTGGCGTCCTGGGGGCTCCGTTCGTGTCCTGCGGGCTCAGTTGTGATCTTGGGCGTTCTGTTCGGATCCTTGGGGTTCTGTTTGTGTCCCACAGTCTCTGTTGTGATCCTGCGGGCTCTGTTGGGGTCCTGTGAGCTCTGTTGGGGTCCTGTGAGCTCTGTTGTGGTCCTGGGGGCTCTGTTCGGGTCCTGTGGGCTCTGTTCGGGTTCTGGGGCCTCTGTTGGGGTTGTGTAGGCTCTGTTCGGGTCCTGGGGGCTCTGTTGTGGTCCTGGGGGTTCTGTTGTTGTCCTGGGGGTTCTGTTTGGGTCCTGGGGGTTCTGTTTGTGTCCCGGGGAATCTGTTGGGATCCTGCGGGCTCTGTTGGGGTTCTGGGGGCTCTGTTGGCATCTTGGGGGTTCTGTTGGGGTCCTTGGAGTTCTGTTCGGGTCCTGGGGGCTCTGTTCGTGTTCCAAGGTCTCTGACGGGATCCTGCGGGCTCTGTTGGGATCCTGCAGGCTCTGTTGGGGTCTTGGGGGCTCTGTTGTGGTCCTTGGAACTCTGCTGTGGTCCTGGGGTCTCTGTTGTGGTCCTGGGGTCTCTGTTGGGATCCTGGGGGCTCTGTTGTGGTCCTTGGAACTCTGTTGTGGTCCTGGGGGCTCTGTTGTGGTCCTGGGGTCTCTGTTGGGATCCTGGGGTCTCTGTTGGGATCCTGGGGGCTCTGTTGTGGTCCTGGGGGCTCTGTTGTGGTCCTGGGGTCTCTGTTGGGATCCTGGGGGCTCTGTTGTGGTCCTGGGGACTCTGTTGTGGTCCTGGGGGTTCTGTTTGGGTCCTGGGGGCTCTGTTCGTGTCCCGGGGTCTCTGATGGGATCCTGCGGGCTCTGTTGGGGTTGTGGGGGCTCTGTTTGGGTCCTGGGGCCTCTGTTGGGATTGTGTAGGCTCTGTTCGGGTCCTGGGGGCTCTGTTGTGGTCCTGGGGGCTCTGTTGTGGTCCTGGGGGCTCTGTTGTTGTCCTGGGGGTTGTGTTTGGGTCCTGGGGGTTCTGTTTGTGTCCCGGGGAATCTGTTGGGATCCTGCGGGCTCTGTTGGGGTTCTGGGGGCTCTGTTGGGTCCTTGGGGTTCTGTTCGGGTCCTGGGGTCTCTGTTCGTGTTCCGGGGTCTCTGACGGGATCCTGCGGGCTCTTTTGGTGTTCTGGGGGCTCTGTTGGGGTCCTTGGAACTCTGTTGTGGTCCTGGGGGCTCTGTTGTGGTCCTGGGGTCTCTGTTGGGATCCTGGGTGCTCTGTTGTGGTCCTGGGGGCTCTGTTGTGGTCCTGGGGACTCTGTTGTGGTCCTGAGGGTTCTGTTTGGGTCCTGGGGGCTCTGTTCGTGTCCCGGGGTCTCTGATGGGATCCTGCGGGCTCTGTTCGTGTCCTTGGGGCTCTGTTCGGGTCCTGGGGCCTCTGTTGGGGTTGTGTAGGCTCTGTTCGCGTCCTGGTGGCTCTGTTCGGGTCCTGGGGGCTCTGTTGTGGTCCTGGGGGCTCTGTTGGGATCCTGCGGGCTCTGTTGGGGTCCTGGGGGCTCCGTTCGGGTCATGCGAACTCTGTTGTGGTCTTGGGGGTTGTGTTCGGGTCCTGGGGGTTCTGTTTGTGTCCCGGGGTCTCTGTTGGGATCCTGCGGGCTCTGTTGTGGTCCTGGGGGCTCTGTTGGGGTCCTGTGAGCTGTGTTGGGGTCCTGGGGGCTCTGTTCGGGTCCTGAGGGCTCTGTTGTGGGCCTGGGGGTTCTGTTGGTGTCCCGGGGCCTCTGTTGGGGTCCTGGGGGCTCTGTTCGTGTCCTGTGGGCTCTGTTGTGGTCCCGGGGGCTCTGTTGTGGTCCCGAGGGCTCTGTTAGGGTCCCGGGGGCTCTGTTGGGGTCCCGTGGGCTCTATTGTGGTCCCGGGGGCTCTGTTGGGGTCCCGGGGGCTCTGTTGGGGTCCTGGGTGCTCTCTTCGAGTCCTGGGGGCTCTGGTGTGGTCCTGGGGGCTTTGGTGTGGTCGTGTGGGCTCTGTTGGTGTCCTGGGGGCTCTCTTGCTGTCCTGGGGGCTCTTTTGGCGTTTTGGGGTCTCTGTTTGAGTTCTGGGGGCTCTGATGGGATCCTGGGGACTCTGTTGTGGTCCTGGGGGCTCTGTTGTGGTCTTAGGGGCTCTGTTGTTGTCCTGGTGGTTCTCTTCGGGTCCTTGGGGCTCTGTTATGGTACTGGGGGCTCTGTTGTTGTCCTGGGGTCTCTGTTGTGGTCGTGGCGGATCTGTTGTTGTCCTGGCGTCTCTGTTGTGGTCCTGGGGGCTCTGTTGTGGTCCCGAGGGCTCTGTTAGGGTCCCGGGAGCTCTGTTGGGGTCCCGTGGGCTCTGTTGTGTTCCCGGGGGCTCTGTTGGGGTCCCGGGGGCTTTGTTGTTGTCCTGGTTGCTCTCTTCGTGAATTGGGATCTCTGTTTGGGTCCTGGGGGCTCTGTTGCAGTCCTGGGGGCTCTGTTGTGGTCCTGGGGGCTCTGTTGTCGTCCTGGGGGTTCTGTTTGGGTCCTGGGGGCTCTGTTCGTGTCCCGGGGTCTCTGATGGGATCCTGCGGGCTCTGTTGGGGTTGTGGGGGCTCTGTTCGGGTCCTGGGGCCTCTGTTGGGGTTGTGTAGGCTCTGTTCGGGTCCTGGGGGCTCTGTTCAGGTCCTGGGTGCTCTGTTGTGGTCCTGGGGGCTCTGTTGTGGTCCTGGGGGTTCTGTTTGTGTCCCGGGGAATCTGTTGGGATCCTGCGGGCTCTGTTGGGGTTCTGGGGGCTCTGTTGGCATCTTGGGGGCTCTCTTAGGGTGTTTGGAGGTGTGTTGGCGTCCTGGGGGCTCCGTTCGTGTCCTGCGGGCTCAGTTGTGGTCTTGGGGGTTCTGTTCGGGTCCTTGGGGTTCTGTTTGTGTCCCACAGTCTCTGTTGTGATCCTGCGGGCTCTGTTGGGGTCCTGTGAGCAGTGTTGGGGTCCTGGGGGCTCTGTTCGGGTCCTGAGGGCTCTGTTGTGGGCCTGGGGGTTCTGTTGGTGTCCCGGGGCCTCTGTTGGGGTCCTTGGGGCTCTGTTCGTGTCCTGTGGGCTCTGTTGTGGTCCCGGGGGCTCTGTTGTCGTCCCGAGGGCTCTGTTAGTTTCCCGGGGGCTCTGTTGGGGTCCCAGGGGCTCTATTGTGGTCCCGGGGGCTCTGTTGGGGTCCCGTGGGCTCTGTTGGGGTCCTGGGGGCTCTCTTCGAGTCCTGGGGGCTCTGGTGTGGTCTTAGGGGCTCTGTTGTTCTCCTGGTGGTTCTCTTCGGGTCCTGGGGGCTCTGCTGTGGTCCTGGGGTCTCTGCTGTGGTCCTGGGGACTCTGTTGTTGTCCTGGGGGCTCTGTTGTTGTCCTGGAGGCTCTGTTGGGGTCCTGGGGGCTCTGTTGTGGTCCTGGGGGCTCTGTTGTGGTCCTGGGGGCTCTGTTGGTGTCCTGGGTCCTCTGTTCGGTTCTTGGGGGCTCTGTTGTTCTCCTGGTGTCTCTCTTCGTGTCCTGGCGTCTCTGTTGGTGTCCTGGGGGCTCTGTTGTGTTCCTCGAGGCTCTTTTCGTGTCCCTGTGGCTCTGTTCTGGTCTCGGGGGCTCTGTTGGGCTCCCGGGGGCTTTGCTGAAGTCCTGGGAGCTTCTGTTGTGGTCCTGGGGGCTCTGTTGTGGTCCTGGGGTCTCTGTTGTGGTCCTGGGGTCTCTGTTGTTGTCCTGCGGGCTCTGTTGTGGTCCTGGGGGTTCTGTTCGGGTCCTGGGGTCTCTGTTCGTGTTCCGGGGTCTCTGACGGGATCCTGCGGGCCCTGTTGGGGTTCTGGGGGCTCTGTTGGGGTCTTGGGGGATCTGTTGGGGTCCTTGGAACTCTGTTGTGGTCCTGGGGGCTCTGTTGTGGTCCTGGGGTCTCTGTTGGGATCCTGGGGGCTCTGTTGTGGTCCTGGGGGCTCTGTTGTGGTCCTGGGGTCTCTGTTGGGATCCTGGGGGCTCTGTTGGGGTTCTGGGGGCTCTGCTCGGGTCCTGGGGCCTCTGTTGGTGTTGTGTAGGCTCTGTTCGGGTCCTGGGGGCTCTGTTCGGGTCCTGGGGGCTCTGTTGTGGTCCTGGGGGCTCTGTTGTTGTCCTGGGGGTTCTGTTTGGGTCCTGGGGGTTCTGTTTGTGTCCCGGGGAATCTGTTGGGATCCTGCGGGCTCTGTTGGGGTTCTGGGGGCTCTGTTGGCATCTTGGGGGCTCTGTTGGGGTCCTTGGGGTTCTGTTCGGGTCCTTGGGGCTCTGTTCGTGTTCCGGGGTCTCTGACGGGATCCTGCGGGCTGTTGGGGTTCTGGGGGCTCTGTTGGGGTCCTTGGAACTCTGTTGTGGTCCTGGGGGCTCTGTTGTGGTCCTGGGGTCTCTGTTGGGATCCTGGGGGCTCTGTTGTGGTCCTGGGGGCTCTGTTGTGGTCCTGAGGGTTCTGTTTGGGTCCTGGGGGCTCTGTTCGTGTCCCGGGGTCTCTGATGGGATCCTGCGGGCTCTGTTCGTGTCCTTGGGGCTCTGTTCGGGTCCTGGGGCCTCTGTTGGGGTTGTGTAGGCTCTGTTCGGGTCCTGGTGGCTCTGTTCGGGTCCTGGGGGCTCTGTTGTGGTCCTGGGGGCTCTGTTGGGATCCTGCGGGCTCTGTTGGGGTCCTGGGGGCTCCGTTGGGGTCATGCGAACTCTGTTGTGGTCTTGGGGGTTGTGTTCGGGTCCTTGGGGTTCTGTTTGTGTCCCGGGGTCTCTGTTGGGATCCTGCGGGCTCTGTTGTGGTCCTGGGGGCTCTGTTGGGGTCCTGTGAGCTGTGTTGGGGTCCTGGGGGCTCTGTTCGGGTCCTGAGGGCTCTGTTGTGGGCCTGGGGGTTCTGTTGGTGTCCCGGGGCCTCTGTTGGGGTCCTGGGGGCTCTGTTCGGGTCCTGTGGGCTCTGTTGTGGTCCCGGGGGCTCTGTTGTCGTCCCGAGGGCTCTGTTAGTTTCCCGGGGGCTCTGTTGGGGTCCCAGGGGCTCTGTTGGGGTCCCGGGGGCTCTGTTGGGGTCCCGGGGGCTCTGTTGGGGTCCTGGGGGTTCTCTTCGAGTCCTGGGGGCTCTGGTGTGGTCTTAGGGGCTCTGTTGTTCTCCTGGTGGTTCTCTTCGGGTCCTGGGGGCTCTGCTGTGGTCCTGGGGTCTCTGCTGTGGTCCTGGGGTCTCTGTTGTTGTCCTGGGGGCTCTGTTGTTGTCCTGGAGGCTCTGTTGGGGTCCTGGGGGCTCTGTTGTGGTCCTGGGGGCTCTGTTGTGGTCCTGGGGGCTCTGTTGGTGTCCTGGGTCCTCTGTTCGGTTCTTGGGGGCTCTGTTGTTCTCCTGGTGTCTCTCTTCGTGTCCTGGCGTCTCTGTTGGTGTCCTGGGGGCTCTGTTGTGTTCCTCGAGGCTCTTTTCGTGTCCCTGTGGCTCTGTTCTGGTCTCGGGGGCTCTGTTGGGCTCCCGGGGGCTTTGCTGAAGTCCTGGGAGCTTCTGTTGTGGTCCTGGGGGCTCTGTTGTGGTCCTGGGGTCTCTGTTGTGGTCCTGGGGTCTCTGTTGTTGTCCTGCGGGCTCTGTTGTGGTCCTGGGGGTTCTGTTCGGGTCCTGGGGTCTCTGTTCGTGTTCCGGGGTCTCTGACGGGATCCTGCGGGCCCTGTTGGGGTTCTGGGGGCTCTGTTGGGGTCTTGGGGGCTCTGTTGGGGTCCTTGGAACTCTGTTGTGGTCCTGGGGGCTCTGTTGTGGTCCTGGGGGCTCTGTTGTGGTCCTGGGGGCTCTGTTGTGGTCCTGGGGGCTCTGTTGTGGTCCTGGGGTCTCTGTTGGGATCCTGGGGGATCTGTTGGGGTTGTGGGGGCTCTGCTCGGGTCCTGGGGCCTCTGTTGGTGTTGTGTAGGCTCTGTTCGGGTCCTGGGGGCTCTGTTCGGGTCCTGGGGGCTCTGTTCGGGTCCTGGGGGCTCTGTTGTGGTCCTGGGGGCTCTGTTGTTGTCCTGGGGGTTCTGTTTGGGTCCTGGGGGTTCTGTTTGTGTCCCGGGGAATCTGTTGGGATCCTGCGGGCTCTGTTGGGGTTCTGGGGGCTCTGTTGGCATCTTGGGGGCTCTGTTGGGGTCCTTGGGGTTCTGTTCGGGTCCTTGGGGCTCTGTTCGTGTTCCGGGGTCTCTGACGGGATCCTGCGGGCTGTTGGGGTTCTGGGGGCTCTGTTGGGGTCCTTGGAACTCTGTTGTGGTCCTGGGGGCTCTGTTGTGGTCCTGGGGTCTCTGTTGGGATCCTGGGTGCTCTGTTGTGGTCCTGGGGGCTCTGTTGTGGTCCTGAGGGTTCTGTTTGGGTCCTGGGGGCTCTGTTCGTGTCCCGGGGTCTCTGATGAGATCCTGCGGGCTCTGTTCGTGTCCTTGGGGCTCTGTTCGGGTCCTGGGGCCTCTGTTGGGGTTGTGTAGGCTCTGTTCGGGTCCTGGTGGCTCTGTTCGGGTCCTGGGGGCTCTGTTGTGGTCCTGGGGTCTCTGTTGGGATCCTGCGGGCTCTGTTGGGGTCCTGGGGGCTCCGTTGGGGTCATGCGAACTCTGTTGTGGTCTTGGGGGTTGTGTTCGGGTCCTTGGGGTTCTGTTGTGGGCCTGGGGGTTCTGTTGGTGTCCCGGGGCCTCTGTTGGGGTCCTGGGGGCTCTGTTCGTGTCCTGTGGGCTCTGTTGTGGTCCCGGGGGCTCTGTTGTGGTCCCGAGGGCTCTGTTAGGGTCCCGGGGGCTCTGTTGGGGTCCCGGGGCCTCTGTTGGGCTCCCGGGGGCTCTGTTCGTGTCCTGTGGGCTCTGTTGTGGTCCCGGGGGCTCTGTTGTCGTCTAGAGGGCTCTGTTAGGGTCCCGGGGGCTCTGTTGGGTTCCCGGGGGCTCTGTTGGGGTCCCGGGGGCTCTGTTGGGGTCCTGGGGGCTCTCTTCGAGTCCTGTGGGCTCTGGTGTGGTCCTGGGGGCTTTGGTGTGGTCGTGTGGGCTCTGTTGGTGTCCTGGGGGCTCTCTTGCTGTCCTGAGGGCTCTTTTGGCGTTTTGGGGTCTCTGTTTGAGTTCTGGGGGCTCTGATGGGATCCTGGGGACTCTGTTGTGGTCCTGGGGGCTCTGTTGTGGTCTTAGGGGCTCTGTTGTTGTCCTGGTGGTTCTCTTCGGGTCCTTGGGGCTCTGTTATGGTACTGGGGGCTCTGTTGTTTTCCTGGGGTCTCTGTTGTGGTCCTGGGGTCTCTGTTGTTGTCCTGGGGGCTCTGTTGTGGTCCTGGGGGCTCTGTTGTGGTCCCGAGGGCTCTGTTAGGGTCCCGGGGGCTCTGTTGGGGTCCTGGGTCCTCTGTTCGGTTCTTGGGGGCTCTGTTGTTCTCCTGGTGTCTCTCTTCGTGTCCTGGCGTCTCTGCTGGTGTCCTGGGGGCTCTGTTGTGTTCGTCGAGGCTCTTTTCGTGTCCCTGTGGCTCTGTTCTGGTCTCGGGGGCTCTGTTGGGCTCCCGGGGGCTTTGCTGAAGTCCTGGGAGCTTCTGTTGGGGTCCTGGGGGCTCTGTTGAGGTCCTGGGGTCTCTGTTGTGGTCCTGGGGTCTCTGTTGTTGTCCTGCGGGCTCTGTTGTGGTCCTGGGGGTTCTGTTCGGGTCCTGGGGTCTCTGTTCGTGTTCCGGGGTCTCTGACGGGATCCTGCGGGCTCTGTTGGGGTTGTGGGGGCTCTGTTGGGGTCCTGGGGCCTCTGTTGTGGTCCTGGGGTCTCTGTTGGGATCCTGGGGGCTCTGTTGTGGTCCTGGGGGCTCTGTTGTGGTCCTGGGGGTTCTGTTTGGGTCCTGGGGGCTCTGTTCGTGTCCCGGGGTCTCTGATGGGATCCTGCGGGCTCTGTTGGGGTTGTGGGGGCTCTGTTTGGGTCCTGGGGCCTCTGTTGGGGTTGTGTAGGCTCTGTTCGGTTCCTGGGGGCTCTGTTGTGGTCCTGGGGGCTCTGTTGTGGTCCTGGGGGCTCTGTTGTTGTCCTGGGGGTTCTGTTTGGGTCCTGGGGGTTCTGTTTGTGTCCCGGGGAATCTGTTGGTATCCTGCGGGCTCTGTTGGGGTTCTGGGGGCTCTGTTGGCATCTTGGGGGCTCTGTTGGGGTCCTTGGAGCTGTGTTGTGGTCCTGGGGTCTCTGTTGGGATCCTGGGGGCTCTGTTGTGGTCCTGGGGGCTGTGTTGTGGTCCTGAGGGCTCTGTTGTGGTCCTGGGGGTTCTGTTTGGGTCCTGGGGGCTCTGTTCGTGTCCCGGGGTCTCTGATGGGATCCTGCGGGCTCTGTTGTTGTCCTGGGGGTTCTGTTTGGGTCCTGGGGGTTCTGTTTGTGTCCCGGGGAATCTGTTGGTATCCTGCGGGCTCTGTTGGGGTTCTGGGGGCTCTGTTGGCATCTTGGGGGCTCTGTTGGGGTCCTTGGTGTTCTGTTCGGGTCCTGGGGGCTCTGTTCGTGTTCCGGGGTCTCTGACGGGATCCTGCGGGCTGTTGGGGTTCTGGGGGCTCTGTTGGGGTCCTTGGAACTCTGTTGTGGTCCTGGGGGCTCTGTTGTGGTCCTGGGGTCTCTGTTGGGATCCTGGGGGCTCTGTTGTGGTCCTGGGGGCTCTGTTGTGGTCCTGAGGGTTCTGTTTGGGTCCTGGGGGCTCTGTTCGTGTCCCGGGGTCTCTGATGGGATCCTGCGGGCTCTGTTCGTGTCCTTGGGGCTCTGTTCGGGTCCTGGGGCCTCTGTTGGGGTTGTGTAGGCTCTGTTCGGGTCCTGGTGGCTCTGTTCGGGTCCTGGGGGCTCTGTTGTGGTCCTGGGGTCTCTGTTGGGATCCTGCGGGCTCTGTTGGGGTCCTGGGGGCTCCGTTCGGGTCATGCGAACTCTGTTGTGGTCTTGGGGGTTGTGTTCGGGTCCTTGGGGTTCTGTTGGTGTCCCGGGGTCTCTGTTGGGATCCTGCGGGCTCTGTTGTGGTCCTGGGGGCTCTGTTGGGGTCCTGTGAGCTGTGTTGGGGTCCTGGGGGCTCTGTTCGGGTCCTGAGGGCTCTGTTGTGTGCCTGGGGGTTCTGTTGGTGTCCCGGGGCCTCTGTTCGTGTCCTGGGGGCTCTGTTCGTGTCCTGTGGGCTCTGTTGTGGTCCCGGGGGCTCTGTTGTGGTCCCGAGGGCTCTGTTAGGGTCCCGGGGGCTCTGTTGGGTTCCCGGGGCCTCTGTTGGGCTCCCGGGGGCTCTGTTCGTGTCCTGTGGGCTCTGTTGTGGTCCCGGGGGCTCTGTTGTCGTCTAGAGGGCTCTGTTAGGGTCCCGGGGGCTCTGTTGGGGTCCCGTGGGCTCTGTTGGGCTCCCGGGGGCTCTGTTGGGGTCCCGGGGGCTCTGTTGGGGTCCTGGGGGCTCTCTTCGAGTCCTGTGGGCTCTGGTGTGGTCCTGGGGACTTTGGTGTGGTCGTGTGGGCTCTGTTGGTGTCCTGGGGGCTCTCTTGCTGTCCTGAGGGCTCTTTTGGCGTTTTGGGGTCTCTGTTTGAGTTCTGGGGGCTCTGATGGGATCCTGGGGACTCTGTTGTGGTCCTGGGGGCTCTGTTGTGGTCTTAGGGGCTCTGTTGTTGTCCTGGTGGTTCTCTTCGTGTCCTTGGGGCTCTGTTATGGTACTGGGGGCTCTGTTGTTGTCCTGGGGTCTCTGTTGTGGTCCTGGGGTCTCTGTTGTTGTCCTGGGGGCTCTGTTGTGGTCCTTGGGGTTCTGTTCGGGTCCTGGGGTCTCTGTTCGTGTTCCGGGGTCTCTGACGGGATCCTGCGGGCTCTGTTGGGGTTCTGGGGGCTCTGTTGGGGTCTTGGGGGCTCTGTTGGGGTCCTTGGAACTCTGTTGTGGTCCTGGGGGCTCTGTTGTGGTCCTGGGGTCTCTGTTGGGATCCTGGGGTCTCTGTTGTGGTCCTGGGGGCTCTGTTGTGGTCCTGGGGGTTCTGTTGGGTCCTGGGGGCTCTGTTCGTGTCTCGGGGTCTCTGATGGGATCCTGCGGGCTCTCTTGGGGTTGTGGGGGCTCTGTTCGGGTCCTGGGGCCTCTGTTGGGGTTGTGTAGGCTCTGTTGTGGTCCTGGGGGCTCTGTTGGCATCTTGGGGGCTCTGTTGGGGTCCTTGGGGTTCTGTTTGGGTCCTGGGGGTTCTGTTTGTGTCCCGGGGAATCTGTTGGGATCCTGCGGGCTCTGTTGGGGTTCTGGGGGCTCTGTTGGCATCTTGGGGGCTCTGTTGGGGTCCTTGGGGTTCTGTTCGGGTCCTGGGGGCTCTGTTCGTGTTCCGGGGTCTCTGACGGGATCCTGCGGGCTCTGTTGGGATCCTGCGGGCTCTGTTGGGGTTCTGGGGGCTCTGTTGGGGTCCTTGGAACTCTGTTGTGGTCCTGGGGTCTCTGTTGTGGTCCTGGGGTCTCTGTTGGGATCCTGGGGGCTCTGTTGTGGTCCTGGGGGCTCTGTTGTGGTCCTGAGGGTTCTGTTTGGGTCCTGGGGGCTCTGTTCGTGTCCCGGGGTCTCTGGTGGGATCCTGCGGGCTCAGTTCGTGTCCTGGGGGCTCTGTTGGGGTCCTGGGGCCTCTGTTCGGGTCCTGGTGGCTCTGTTCGGGTCCTGGTGGCTCTGTTCGGGTCCTGGGGGCTCTGTTGTTGTCCTGGGGGCTCTGTTGGGATCCTGCGGGCTCTGTTGGGGTCCTGGGGGCTCCGTTCGGGTCATGCGAACTCTGTTGTGGTCTTGGGGGTTGTGTTCGGGTCCTGGGGGTTCTGTTTGTGTCCCGGGGTCTCTGTTGGGATCCTGCGGGCTCTGTTGTGGTCCTGGGGGCTCTGTTGGGGTCCTGTGAGCAGTGTTGGGGTCCTAGGGGCTCTGTTCGGGTCCTGAGGGCTCTGTTGTGGGCCTGGGGGTTCTATTGGTGTCCCGGGGCCTCTGTTGGGGTCCTGGGGGCTCTGTTCGTGTCCTGTGGGCTCTGTTGTGGTCCCGGGGGCTCTGTTGTGGTCCCGAGGGCTCTGTTAGGGTCCCAGGGGCTCTGTTGTGGTCCCGTGGGCTCTATTGTGGTCCCGGGGGCTCTGTTGGGGTCCCGGGGGCTCTGTTGGGGTCCTGGGGGCTCTCTTCGAGTCCTGGGGGCTCTGGTGTGGTCTTAGGGGCTCTGTTGTTGTCCTGGTGTTTCTCTTCGGGTCCTGGGGGCTCTGTTGTGGTCCTGGGGTCTCTGTTGTGGTCCTGGGGTCTCTGTTGTTGTCCTGGGGGCTCTGTTGTTGTACTGGAGGCTCTGTTGTGGTCTTAGGGGCTCTGTTGTTGTCCTGGTGGTTCTCTTCGGGTCCTTGGGGCTCTGTTATGGTACTGGGGTCTCTGTTGTTGTCCTGGGGTCTCTGTTGTGGTCCTGGGGTCTCTGTTGTTGTCCCGGGGGCTCTGTTGTGGTCCCGGGGGCTCTGTTGTGGTCCCGAGGGCTCTGTTAGGGTCCCGGGGGCTCTGTTGGGGTCCTGGGTCCTCTGTTCGGTTCTTGGGGGCTCTGTTGTTCTCCTGGTGTCTCTCTTCGTGTCCTGGCGTCTCTGTTGGTGTCCTGGGGGCTCTGTTGTGTTCCTCGAGGCTCTTTTCGTGTCCCTGTGGCTCTGTTCTGGTCTCGGGGGCTCTGTTGGGCTCCCGGGGGCTTTGCTGAAGTCCTGGGAGCTTCTGTTGGGGTCCTGGGGGCTCTGTTGAGGTCCTGGGGTCTCTGTTGTGGTCCTGGGGTCTCTGCTGTTGTCCTGCGGGATCTGTTGTGGTCCTGGGGGTTCTGTTCGGGTCCTGGGGTCTCTGTTCGTGTTCCGGGGTCTCTGACGGGATCCTGCGGGCTCTGTTGTGGTCCTGGGGGCTCTGTTGTGGTCCTGGGGGCTCTGTTGTGGTCCTGGGGTCTCTGTTGGGATCCTGGGGGCTCTGTTGTGGTCCTGGGGGCTCTGTTGTGGTCCTGGGGGTTCTGTTTGGGTCCTGGGTCCTCTGTTCGTGTCCCGGGGTGTCTGATGGGATCCTGCGGGCTCTGTTGGGGTTGTGGGGGCTCTGTTTGGGTCCTGGGGCCTCTGTTGGTGTTGTGTAGGCTCTGTTCGGGTCCTGGGGGCTCTGTTGTGGTCCTGGGGGCTCTGTTGTGGTCCTGGGAGTTCTGTTTGGGTCCTGGGGGTTCTGTTTGTGTCCCGGGGAATCTGTTGGGATCCTGCGGGCTCTGTTGGGGTTCTGGGGGCTCTGTTGGCATCCTGGGGGCTCTGTTGGGGTCCTTGGGGTTCTGTTCGGGTAATGGGGGCTCTGTTCGTGTTCCGGGGACTCTGAAGGGATCCTGCGGGATCTGTTGGGATCCTGCGAGCTCTGTTGGGGTCTTGGGGGCTCTGTTGGGGTCCTTGGAACTCTGTTGTGTTCCTGGGGGCTCTGTTGTGGTCCTGGGGTCTCTGTTGGGATCCTGGGGGCTCTGTTGTGGTTCTGGGGGCTCTGTTGGTGTCCTGGGGGCACTGTTGGTGTCCTGGGGGCTCTGTTCGGGTCCTGGGGGCTCTGTTGTGGTTCTGGGGCCTCTGTTGTGGTCCTGGGGGTTCTGTTCGGGTCCTGGGGGCTCTGTTCGTGTCCTGGGGGCTCTGTTGGGATCCTGCGGGCTCTGTTGGGGTCCTGGGGGCTCTGTTCGTGTCATGCGAACTCTGTTGTGGTCTTGGGGGTTGTGTTCGGGTCCTGGGGGTTCTGTTTGTGTCCCGGGGTCTCTGTTGGGATCCTGCGGGCTCTGTTATGGTCCTGGGGGCTCTGTTGGGGTCCTGTGAGCTGTGTTGAGGTCCTGGGGGCTCTGTTCGGGTCCTGGTGCCTCTGTTCGGGTCCTGGGGCCTCTGTTGGGGTCCTGGGGGCTCTGTTCGTGTCCTGAGGGCTCTGTTGTGGGCCTGGGGGTTCTGTTGGTGTCCCGGGGCCTCTGTTGGGGTCCTGGGGGCTCTGTTCGTGTCCTGTGGGTTCTGTTGTGGTCCCGGGGGCTCTGTTGTGGTCCCGAGGGCTCTGTTAGCGTCCCGGGGGCTCTGTTGGGGTCTCGTGGGCTCTATTGTGGTCCCGGGGGCTCTGTTGGGGTCCCGGGGGCTCTGTTGGGGTCCTGGGGGCTCTCTTCGAGTCCTGGGGGCTCTGGTGTGGTCTTAGGGGCTCTATTGTTCTCCTGGTGGTTCTCTTCGGGTCCTGTGGGCTCTGTTGTTGTCCTGGGGGCTCTGCTGTGGTCCTGGAGGCTCTGTTGTTGTCCTGGGGGCTCTGTTGTGGTCCTGGGGGTTCTGTTTGGGTCCTGGGTCCTCTGTTCGTGTCCCGGGGTGTCTGATGGGATCCTGCGGGCTCTGTTGGGGTTGTGGGGGCTCTGTTTGGGTCCTGGGGCCTCTGTTGATGTTGTGTAGGCTCTGTTCGGGTCCTGGGGGCTCTGTTGTGGTCCTGGGGGCTCTGTTGTGGTCCTGGGGGCTCTGTTGTGGTCCTGGGGGTTCTGTTTGGGTCCTGGGGGTTCTGTTTGTGTCCCGGGGAATCTGTTGGGATCCTGCGGGCTCTGTTGGGGTTCTGGGGGCTCTGTTGGGGTCCTTGGGGTTCTGTTCGGGTCCTGGGGTCTCTGTTCGTGTTCCGGGGTCTCTGACGGGATCCTGCGGGCTCTGTTGGTGTTCTGGGGGCTCTGTTGGGGTCCTTGGAACTCTGTTGTGGTCCTGGGGGCTCTGTTGTGGTCCTGGGGTCTCTGTTGGGATCCTGGGTGCTCTGTTGTGGTCCTGGGGGCTCTGTTGTGGTCCTGGGGACTCTGTTGTGGTCCTGAGGGTTCTGTTTGGGTCCTGGGGGCTCTGTTCGTGTCCCGGGGTCTCTGATGGGATCCTGCGGGCTCTGTTCGTGTCCTTGGGGCTCTGTTCGGGTCCTGGGGCCTCTGTTGGGGTTGTGTAGGCTCTGTTCGCGTCCTGGTGGCTCTGTTCGGGTCCTGGGGGCTCTGTTGTGGTCCTGGGGGCTCTGTTGGGATCCTGCGGGCTCTGTTGGGGTCCTGGGGGCTCCGTTCGGGTCATGCGAACTCTGTTGTGGTCTTGGGGGTTGTGTTCGGGTCCTGGGGGTTCTGTTTGTGTCCCGGGGTCTCTGTTGGGATCCTGCGGGCTCTGTTGTGGTCCTGGGGGCTCTGTTGGGGTCCTGTGAGCTGTGTTGGGGTCCTGGGGGCTCTGTTCGGGTCCTGAGGGCTCTGTTGTGGGCCTGGGGGTTCTGTTGGTGTCCCGGGGCCTCTGTTGGGGTCCTGGGGGCTCTGTTCGTGTCCTGTGGGCTCTGTTGTGGTCCCGGGGGCTCTGTTGTGGTCCCGAGGGCTCTGTTAGGGTCCCGGGAGCTCTGTTGGGGTCCCGTGGGCTCTATTGTTGTCCTGGTTGCTCTCTTCGTGAATTGGGATCTCTGTTTGGGTCCTGGGGGCTCTGTTGCAGTCCTGGGGGCTCTGTTGTGGTCCTGGGGGCTCTTTTGTCGTCCTGGGGGTTCTGTTTGGGTCCTGGGGGCTCTTTTGTCGTCCTGGGGGTTCTGTTGTGGTCCTGGGGGCTCTGTTGGGGTCCTGTGAGCTGTGTTGGGGTCCTGGGGGCTCTGTTCGGGTCCTGAGGGCTCTGTTGTGGGCCTGGGGGTTCTGTTGGTGTCCCGGGGCCTCTGTTGGGGTCCTGGGGGCTCTGTTCGTGTCCTGTGGGCTCTGTTGTGGTCCCGGGGGCTCTGTTGTGGTCCCGAGGGCTCTGTTAGGGTCCCGGGAGCTCTGTTAGGGTCCCGGGAGCTCTGTTGGGGTCCCGGGGGCTCTGTTGTTGTCCTGGTTGCTCTCTTCGTGAATTGGGATCTCTGTTTGGGTCCTGGGGGCTCTGTTGCAGTCCTGGGGGCTCTGTTGTGGTCCTGGGGGCTCTTTTGTCGTCCTGGGGGTTCTGTTTGGGTCCTGGGGGCTCTGTTCGTGTCCCGGGGTCTCTGATGGGATCCTGCGGGCTCTGTTGGGGTTGTGGGGGCTCTGTTTGGGTCCTGGGGCCTCTGTTGGGGTTGTGTAGGCTCTGTTCGGGTCCTGGGGGCTCTGTTGTGGTCCTGGGTGCTCTGTTGTGGTCCTGGGTGCTCTGTTGTGGTCCTGGGGGCTCTGTTGTGGTCCTGGGGGTTCTGTTTGTGTCCCGGGGAATCTGTTGGGATCCTGCGGGCTCTGTTGGGGTTCTGGGGGCTCTGTTGGCATCTTGGGGGCTCTCTTAGGGTGTTTGGAGGTGTGTTGGCGTCCTGGGGGCTCCGTTCGTGTCCTGCGGGCTCAGTTGTGATCTTGGGCGTTCTGTTCGGATCCTTGGGGTTCTGTTTGTGTCCCACAGTCTCTGTTGTGATCCTGCGGGCTCTGTTGGGGTCCTGTGAGCTCTGTTGGGGTCCTGTGAGCTCTGTTGTGGTCCTGGGGGCTCTGTTCGGGTCCTGTGGGCTCTGTTCGGGTTCTGGGGCCTCTGTTGGGGTTGTGTAGGCTCTGTTCGGGTCCTGGGGGCTCTGTTGTGGTCCTGGGGGTTCTGTTGTTGTCCTGGGGGTTCTGTTTGGGTCCTGGGGGTTCTGTTTGTGTCCCGGGGAATCTGTTGGGATCCTGCGGGCTCTGTTGGGGTTCTGGGGGCTCTGTTGGCATCTTGGGGGTTCTGTTGGGGTCCTTGGAGTTCTGTTCGGGTCCTGGGGGCTCTGTTCGTGTTCCGGGGTCTCTGACGGGATCCTGCGGGCTCTGTTGGGATCCTGCAGGCTCTGTTGGGTTCTTGGGGGCTCTGTTGTGGTCCTTGGAACTCTGCTGTGGTCCTGGGGTCTCTGTTGTGGTCCTGGGGTCTCTGTTGGGATCCTGGGGGCTCTGTTGTGGTCCTTGGAACTCTGTTGTGGTCCTGGGGGCTCTGTTGTGGTCCTGGGGTCTCTGTTGGGATCCTGGGGTCTCTGTTGGGATCCTGGGGGCTCTGTTGTGGTCCTGGGGGCTCTGTTGTGGTCCTGGGGGCTCTGTTGTGGTCCTGGGGTCTCTGTTGGTATCCTGGGGGCTCTGTTGTGGTCCTGGGGACTCTGTTGTGGTCCTGGGGGTTCTGTTTGGGTCCTGGGGGCTCTGTTCGTGTCCCGGGGTCTCTGATGGGATCCTGCGGGCTCTGTTGGGGTTGTGGGGGCTCTGTTTGGGTCCTGGGGCCTCTGTTGGGGTTGTGTAGGCTCTGTTCGGGTCCTGGGGGCTCTGTTGTGGTCCTGGGGGCTCTGTTGTTGTCCTGGGGGTTCTGTTTGGGTCCTGGGGGTTCTGTTTGTGTCCCGGGGAATCTGTTGGGATCCTGCGGGCTCTGTTGGGGTTCTGGGGGCTCTGTTGGGTCCTTGGGGTTCTGTTCGGGTCCTGGGGTCTCTGTTCGTGTTCCGGGGTCTCTGACGGGATCCTGCGGGCTCTTTTGGTGTTCTGGGGGCTCTGTTGGGGTCCTTGGAACTCTGTTGTGGTCCTGGGGGCTCTGTTGTGGTCCTGGGGTCTCTGTTGGGATCCTGGGTGCTCTGTTGTGGTCCTGGGGGCTCTGTTGTGGTCCTGGGGACTCTGTTGTGGTCCTGAGGGTTCTGTTTGGGTCCTGGGGGCTCTGTTCGTGTCCCGGGGTCTCTGATGGGATCCTGCGGGCTCTGTTCGTGTCCTTGGGGCTCTGTTCGGGTCCTGGGGCCTCTGTTGGGGTTGTGTAGGCTCTGTTCGCGTCCTGGTGGCTCTGTTCGGGTCCTGGGGGCTCTGTTGTGGTCCTGGGGGCTCTGTTGGGATCCTGCGGGCTCTGTTGGGGTCCTGGGGGCTCCGTTCGGTTCATGCGAACTCTGTTGTGGTCTTGGGGGTTGTGTTCGGGTCCTGGGGGTTCTGTTTGTGTCCCGGGGTCTCTGTTGGGATCCTGCGGGCTCTGTTGTGGTCCTGGGGGCTCTGTTGGGGTCCTGTGAGCTGTGTTGGGGTCCTGGGGGCTCTGTTCGGGTCCTGAGGGCTCTGTTGTGGGCCTGGGGGTTCTGTTGGTGTCCCGGGGCCTCTGTTGGGGTCCTGGGGGCTCTGTTCGTGTCCTGTGGGCTCTGTTGTGGTCCCGGGGGCTCTGTTGTGGTCCCGAGGGCTCTGTTAGGGTCCCGGGGGCTCTGTTGGGGTCCCGTGGGCTCTATTGTGGTCCCGGGGGCTCTGTTGGGGTCCCGGGGGCTCTGTTGGGGTCCTGGGTGCTCTCTTCGAGTCCTGGGGGCTCTGGTGTGGTCCTGGGGGCTTTGGTGTGGTCGTGTGGGCTCTGTTGGTGTCCTGGGGGCTCTCTTGCTGTCCTGGGGGCTCTTTTGGCGTTTTGGGGTCTCTGTTTGAGTTCTGGGGGCTCTGATGGGATCCTGGGGACTCTGTTGTGGTCCTGGGGGCTCTGTTGTGGTCTTAGGGGCTCTGTTGTTGTCCTGGTGGTTCTCTTCGGGTCCTTGGGGCTCTGTTATGGTACTGGGGGCTCTGTTGTTGTCCTGGGGTCTCTGTTGTGGTCGTGGCGGATCTGTTGTTGTCCTGGCGTCTCTGTTGTGGTCCTGGGGGCTCTGTTGTGGTCCCGAGGGCTCTGTTAGGGTCCCGGGAGCTCTGTTGGGGTCCCGTGGGCTCTGTTGTGGTCCCGGGGGCTCTGTTGTGGTCCCGGGGGCTCTGTTGGGGTCCCGGGGGCTCTGTTGTTGTCCTGGTTGCTCTCTTCGTGAATTGGGATCTCTGTTTGGGTCCTGGGGGCTCTGTTGCAGTCCTGGGGGCTCTGTTGTGGTCCTGGGGGCTCTGTTGTCGTCCTGGGGGTTCTGTTTGGGTCCTGGGGGCTCTGTTCGTGTCCCGGGGTCTCTGATGGGATCCTGCGGGCTCTGTTGGGGTTGTTGGGGCTCTGTTCGGGTCCTGGGGCCTCTGTTGGGGTTGTGTAGGCTCTGTTCGGGTCCTGGGGGCTCTGTTCAGGTCCTGGGTGCTCTGTTGTGGTCCTGGGGGCTCTGTTGTGGTCCTGGGGGTTCTGTTTGTGTCCCGGGGAATCTGTTGGGATCCTGCGGGCTCTGTTGGGGTTCTGGGAGCTCTGTTGGCATCTTGGGGGCTCTCTTAGGGTGTTTGGAGGTGTGTTGGCGTCCTGGGGGCTCCGTTCGTGTCCTGCGGGCTCAGTTGTGGTCTTGGGCGTTCTGTTCGGATCCTTGGGGTTCTGTTTGTGTCCCACAGTCTCTGTTGTGATCCTGCGGGCTCTGTTGGGGTCCTGTGAGCTCTGTTGGGGTCCTGTGAGCTCTGTTGTGGTCCTGGGGGCTCTGTTCGGGTCCTGTGGGCTCTGTTCGGGTTCTGGGGCCTCTGTTGGGGTTGTGTAGGCTCTGTTCGGGTCCTGGGGGCTCTGTTGTGGTCCTGGGGGCTCTGTTGTGGTCCTGGGGACTCTGTTGTTGTCCTGGGGGTTCTGTTTGGGTCCTGGGGGTTCTGTTTGTGTCCCGGGGAATCTGTTGGTATCCTGCGGGCTCTGTTGGGATTCTGGGGGCTCTGTTGGCATCTTGGGGGCTCTGTTGGGGTCCTTGGAGTTCTGTTCGGGTCCTGGGGGCTCTGTTCGTGTTCCGGGGTCTCTGACGGGATCCTGCGGGCTCTGTTGGGATCCTGCAGGCTCTGTTGGGGTCTTGGGGGCTCTGTTGTGGTCCTTGGAACTCTGTTTTGGTCCTGGGGGCTCTGTTGTGGTCCTGGGGTCTCTGTTGGGATCCTGGGGGCTCTGTTGTGGTCCTGGGGGCTCTGTTGTGGTCCTGAGGGTTCTGTTTGGGTCCTGGGGGGTCTGTTCGTGTCCCGGGGTCTGTGATGGGATCCTGCGGGCTCTGTTCGTGTCCTGGGGGCTCTGTTCGGGTCCTGGGGCCTCTGTTGGGGTTGTGTAGGCTCTGTTCGGGTCCTGGTGGCTCTGTTCGGGTCCTGGGGGCTCTGTTGTGGTCCTGGGGTCTCTGTTGGGATCCTGCGGGCTCTGTTGGGGTCCTGGGGGCTCTGTTCGGGTCATGAGAACTCTGTTGTGGTCTTGGGGGTTGTGTTCGGGTCCTTGGGGTTCTGTTTGTGTCCCGGGGTCTCTGTTGGGATCCTGCGGGCTCTGTTGTGGTCCTGGGGGCTCTGTTGGGGTCCTGTGAGCAGTGTTGGGGTCCTGGGGGCTCTGTTCGGGTCCTGAGGGCTCTGTTGTGGGCCTGGGGGTTCTGTTGGTGTCCCGGGGCCTCTGTTGGGGTCCTTGGGGCTCTGTTCGTGTCCTGTGGGCTCTGTTGTGGTCCCGGGGGCTCTGTTGTCGTCCCGAGGGCTCTGTTAGTTTCCCGGGGGCTCTGTTGGGGTCCCAGGGGCTCTATTGTGGTCCCGGGGGCTCTGTTGGGGTCCCGTGGGCTCTGTTGGGGTCCTGGGGGCTCTCTTCGAGTCCTGGGGGCTCTGGTGTGGTCTTAGGGGCTCTGTTGTTCTCCTGGTGGTTCTCTTCGGGTCCTGGGGGCTCTGCTGTGGTCCTGGGGTCTCTGCTGTGGTCCTGGGGTCTCTGTTGTTGTCCTGGGGGCTCTGTTGTTGTCCTGGAGGCTCTGTTGTGGTCCTGGGGGCTCTTTTGTCGTCCTGGGGGTTCTGTTTGGGTCCTGGGGGCTCTGTTCGTGTCCCGGGGTCTCTGATGGGATCCTGCGGGCTCTGTTGGGGTTGTGGGGGCTCTGTTTGGGTCCTGGGGCCTCTGTTGGGGTTGTGTAGGCTCTGTTCGGGTCCTGGGGGCTCTGTTGTGGTCCTGGGTGCTCTGTTGTGGTCCTGGGTGCTCTGTTGTGGTCCTGGGGGCTCTGTTGTGGTCCTGGGGGTTCTGTTTGTGTCCCGGGGAATCTGTTGGGATCCTGCGGGCTCTGTTGGGGTTCTGGGGGCTCTGTTGGCATCTTGGGGGCTCTCTTAGGGTGTTTGGAGGTGTGTTGGCGTCCTGGGGGCTCCGTTCGTGTCCTGCGGGCTCAGTTGTGATCTTGGGCGTTCTGTTCGGATCCTTGGGGTTCTGTTTGTGTCCCACAGTCTCTGTTGTGATCCTGCGGGCTCTGTTGGGGTCCTGTGAGCTCTGTTGGGGTCCTGTGAGCTCTGTTGTGGTCCTGGGGGCTCTGTTCGGGTCCTGTGGGCTCTGTTCGGGTTCTGGGGCCTCTGTTGGGGTTGTGTAGGCTCTGTTCGGGTCCTGGGGGCTCTGTTGTGGTCCTGGGGGTTCTGTTGTTGTCCTGGGGGTTCTGTTTGGGTCCTGGGGGTTCTGTTTGTGTCCCGGGGAATCTGTTGGGATCCTGCGGGCTCTGTTGGGGTTCTGGGGGCTCTGTTGGCATCTTGGGGGTTCTGTTGGGGTCCTTGGAGTTCTGTTCGGGTCCTGGGGGCTCTGTTCGTGTTCCGGGGTCTCTGACGGGATCCTGCGGGCTCTGTTGGGATCCTGCAGGCTCTGTTGGGGTCTTGGGGGCTCTGTTGTGGTCCTTGGAACTCTGCTGTGGTCCTGGGGTCTCTGTTGTGGTCCTGGGGTCTCTGTTGGGATCCTGGGGGCTCTGTTGTGGTCCTTGGAACTCTGTTGTGGTCCTGGGGGCTCTGTTGTGGTCCTGGGGTCTCTGTTGGGATCCTGGGGTCTCTGTTGGGATCCTGGGGGCTCTGTTGTGGTCCTGGGGGCTCTGTTGTGGTCCTGGGGGCTCTGTTGTGGTCCTGGGGTCTCTGTTGGGATCCTGGGGGCTCTGTTGTGGTCCTGGGGACTCTGTTGTGGTCCTGGGGGTTCTGTTTGGGTCCTGGGGGCTCTGTTCGTGTCCCGGGGTCTCTGATGGGATCCTGCGGGCTCTGTTGGGGTTGTGGGGGCTCTGTTTGGGTCCTGGGGCCTCTGTTGGGGTTGTGTAGGCTCTGTTCGGGTCCTGGGGGCTCTGTTGTGGTCCTGGGGGCTCTGTTGTTGTCCTGGGGGTTCTGTTTGGGTCCTGGGGGTTCTGTTTGTGTCCCGGGGAATCTGTTGGGATCCTGCGGGCTCTGTTGGGGTTCTGGGGGCTCTGTTGGGTCCTTGGGGTTCTGTTCGGGTCCTGGGGTCTCTGTTCGTGTTCCGGGGTCTCTGACGGGATCCTGCGGGCTCTTTTGGTGTTCTGGGGGCTCTGTTGGGGTCCTTGGAACTCTGTTGTGGTCCTGGGGGCTCTGTTGTGGTCCTGGGGTCTCTGTTGGGATCCTGGGTGCTCTGTTGTGGTCCTGGGGGCTCTGTTGTGGTCCTGGGGGCTCTGTTGTGGTCCTGGGGACTCTGTTGTGGTCCTGAGGGTTCTGTTTGGGTCCTGGGGGCTCTGTTCGTGTCCCGGGGTCTCTGATGGGATCCTGCGGGCTCTGTTCGTGTCCTTGGGGCTCTGTTCGGGTCCTGGGGCCTCTGTTGGGGTTGTGTAGGCTCTGTTCGCGTCCTGGTGGCTCTGTTCGGGTCCTGGGGGCTCTGTTGTGGTCCTGGGGGCTCTGTTGGGATCCTGCGGGCTCTGTTGGGGTCCTGGGGGCTCCGTTCGGGTCATGCGAACTCTGTTGTGGTCTTGGGGGTTGTGTTCGGGTCCTGGGGGTTCTGTTTGTGTCCCGGGGTCTCTGTTGGGATCCTGCGGGCTCTGTTGTGGTCCTGGGGGCTCTGTTGGGGTCCTGTGAGCTGTGTTGGGGTCCTGGGGGCTCTGTTCGGGTCCTGAGGGCTCTGTTGTGGGCCTGGGGGTTCTGTTGGTGTCCCGGGGCCTCTGTTGGGGTCCTGGGGGCTCTGTTCGTGTCCTGTGGGCTCTGTTGTGGTCCCGGGGGCTCTGTTGTGGTCCCGAGGGCTCTGTTAGGGTCCCGGGGGCTCTGTTGGGGTCCCGTGGGCTCTATTGTGGTCCCGGGGGCTCTGTTGGGGTCCCGGGGGCTCTGTTGGGGTCCTGGGTGCTCTCTTCGAGTCCTGGGGGCTCTGGTGTGGTCCTGGGGGCTTTGGTGTGGTCGTGTGGGCTCTGTTGGTGTCCTGGGGGCTCTCTTGCTGTCCTGGGGGCTCTTTTGGCGTTTTGGGGTCTCTGTTTGAGTTCTGGGGGCTCTGATGGGATCCTGGGGACTCTGTTGTGGTCCTGGGGGCTCTGTTGTGGTCTTAGGGGCTCTGTTGTTGTCCTGGTGGTTCTCTTCGGGTCCTTGGGGCTCTGTTATGGTACTGGGGGCTCTGTTGTTGTCCTGGGGTCTCTGTTGTGGTCGTGGCGGATCTGTTGTTGTCCTGGCGTCTCTGTTGTGGTCCTGGGGGCTCTGTTGTGGTCCCGAGGGCTCTGTTAGGGTCCCGGGAGCTCTGTTGGGGTTCCGTGGGCTCTGTTGGGGTCCCGGGGGCTCTGTTGGGGTCCCGGGGGCTCTGTTGGGGTCCCGGGGGCTCTGTTGGGGTCCCGGGGGCTCTGTTGTTGTCCTGGTTGCTCTCTTCGTGAATTGGGATCTCTGTTTGTGTCCTGGGGGCTCTGTTGCAGTCCTGGGGGCTCTGTTGTGGTCCTGGGGGCTCTGTTGTCGTCCTGGGGGTTCTGTTTGGGTCCTGGGGGCTCTGTTCGTGTCCCGGGGTCTCTGATGGGATCCTGCGGGCTCTGTTGGGGTTGTGGGGGCTCTGTTCGGGTCCTGGGGCCTCTGTTGGGGTTGTGTAGGCTCTGTTCGGGTCCTGGGGGCTCTGTTCAGGTCCTGGGTGCTATGTTGTGGTCCTGGGGGCTCTGTTGTGGTCCTGGGGGTTCTGTTTGTGTCCCGGGGAATCTGTTGGGATCCTGCGGGCTCTGTTGGGGTTCTGGGAGCTCTGTTGGCATCTTGGGGGCTCTCTTAGGGTGTTTGGAGGTGTGTTGGCGTCCTGGGGGCTCCGTTCGTGTCCTGCGGGCTCAGTTGTGGTCTTGGGCGTTCTGTTCGGATCCTTGGGGTTCTGTTTGTGTCCCACAGTCTCTGTTGTGATCCTGCGGGCTCTGTTGGGGTCCTGTGAGCTCTGTTGGGGTCCTGTGAGCTCTGTTGTGGTCCTGGGGGCTCTGTTCGGGTCCTGTGGGCTCTGTTCGGGTTCTGGGGCCTCTGTTGGGGTTGTGTAGGCTCTGTTCGGGTCCTGGGGGCTCTGTTGTGGTCCTGGGGGCTCTGTTGTGGTCCTGGGGACTCTGTTGTTGTCCTGGGGGTTCTGTTTGGGTCCTGGGGGTTCTGTTTGTGTCCCGGGGAATCTGTTGGTATCCTGCGGGCTCTGTTGGGATTCTGGGGGCTCTGTTGGCATCTTGGGGGCTCTGTTGGGGTCCTTGGAGTTCTGTTCGGGTCCTGGGGGCTCTGTTCGTGTTCCGGGGTCTCTGACGGGATCCTGCGGGCTCTGTTGGGATCCTGCAGGCTCTGTTGGGGTCTTGGGGGCTCTGTTGTGGTCCTTGGAACTCTGTTTTGGTCCTGGGGGCTCTGTTGTGGTCCTGGGGTCTCTGTTGGGATCCTGGGGGCTCTGTTGTGGTCCTGGGGGCTCTGTTGTGGTCCTGAGGGTTCTGTTTGGGTCCTGGGGGGTCTGTTCGTGTCCCGGGGTCTGTGATGGGATCCTGCGGGCTCTGTTCGTGTCCTGGGGGCTCTGTTCGGGTCCTGGGGCCTCTGTTGGGGTTGTGTAGGCTCTGTTCGGGTCCTGGTGGCTCTGTTCGGGTCCTGGGGGCTCTGTTGTGGTCCTGGGGTCTCTGTTGGGATCCTGCGGGCTCTGTTGGGGTCCTGGGGGCTCCGTTCGGGTCATGAGAACTCTGTTGTGGTCTTGGGGGTTGTGTTCGGGTCCTTGGGGTTCTGTTTGTGTCCCGGGGTCTCTGTTGGGATCCTGCGGGCTCTGTTGTGGTCCTGGGGGCTCTGTTGGGGTCCTGTGAGCAGTGTTGGGGTCCTGGGGGCTCTGTTCGGGTCCTGAGGGCTCTGTTGTGGGCCTGGGGGTTCTGTTGGTGTCCCGGGGCCTCTGTTGGGGTCCTTGGGGCTCTGTTCGTGTCCTGTGGGCTCTGTTGTGGTCCCGGGGGCTCTGTTGTCGTCCCGAGGGCTCTGTTAGTTTCCCGGGGGCTCTGTTGGGGTCCCAGGGGCTCTATTGTGGTCCCGGGGGCTCTGTTGGGGTCCCGTGGGCTCTGTTGGGGTCCTGGGGGCTCTCTTCGAGTCCTGGGGGCTCTGGTGTGGTCTTAGGGGCTCTGTTGTTCTCCTGGTGGTTCTCTTCGGGTCCTGGGGGCTCTGCTGTGGTCCTGGGGTCTCTGCTGTGGTCCTGGGGTCTCTGTTGTTGTCCTGGGGGCTCTGTTGTTGTCCTGGAGGCTCTGTTGTGGTCCTGGGGGCTCTGTTGTGGTCCTGGGGGCTCTGTTGTGGTCCTGGGGGCTCTGTTGGTGTCCTGGGTCCTCTGTTCGGTTCTTGGGGGCTCTGTTGTTCTCCTGGTGTCTCTCTTCGTGTCCTGGCGTCTCTGTTGGTGTCCTGGGGGCTCTGTTGTGTTCCTCGAGGCTCTTTTCGTGTCCCTGTGGCTCTGTTCTGGTCTCGGGGGCTCTGTTGGGCTCCCGGGGGCTTTGCTGAAGTCCTGGGAGCTTCTGTTGTGGTCCTGGGGGCTCTGTTGTGGTCCTGGGGTCTCTGTTGTGGTCCTGGGGTCTCTGTTGTTGTCCTGCGGGCTCTGTTGTGGTCCTGGGGGTTCTGTTCGGGTCCTGGGGTCTCTGTTCGTGTTCCGGGGTCTCTGACGGGATCCTGCGGGCCCTGTTGGGGTTCTGGGGGCTCTGTTGGGGTCTTGGGGGCTCTGTTGGGGTCCTTGGAACTCTGTTGTGGTCCTGGGGGCTCTGTTGTGGTCCTGGGGTCTCTGTTGGGATCCTGGGGGCTCTGTTGTGGTCCTGGGGGCTCTGTTGTGGTCCTGGGGTCTCTGTTGGGATCCTGGGGGCTCTGTTGGGGTTCTGGGGGCTCTGCTCGGGTCCTGGGGCCTCTGTTGGTGTTGTGTAGGCTCTGTTCGGGTCCTGGGGGCTCTGTTCGGGTCCTGGGGGCTCTGTTGTGGTCCTGGGGGCTCTGTTGTTGTCCTGGGGGTTCTGTTTGGGTCCTGGGGGTTCTGTTTGTGTCCCGGGGAATCTGTTGGGATCCTGCGGGCTCTGTTGGGGTTCTGGGGGCTCTGTTGGCATCTTGGGGGCTCTGTTGGGGTCCTTGGGGTTCTGTTCGGGTCCTTGGGGCTCTGTTCGTGTTCTGGGGTCTCTGACGGGATCCTGCGGGCTGTTGGGGTTCTGGGGGCTCTGTTGGGGTCCTTGGAACTCTGTTGTGGTCCTGGGGGCTCTGTTGTGGTCCTGGGGTCTCTGTTGGGATCCTGGGGGCTCTGTTGTGGTCCTGGGGGCTCTGTTGTGGTCCTGAGGGTTCTGTTTGGGTCCTGGGGGCTCTGTTCGTGTCCCGGGGTCTCTGATGGGATCCTGCGGGCTCTGTTCGTGTCCTTGGGGCTCTGTTCGGGTCCTGGGGCCTCTGTTGGGGTTGTGTAGGCTCTGTTCGGGTCCTGGTGGCTCTGTTCGGGTCCTGGGGGCTCTGTTGTGGTCCTGGGGTCTCTGTTGGGATCCTGCGGGCTCTGTTGGGGTCCTGGGGGCTCCGCTGGGGTCATGCGAACTCTGTTGTGGTCTTGGGGGTTGTGTTCGGGTCCTTGGGGTTCTGTTTGTGTCCCGGGGTCTCTGTTGGGATCCTGCGGGCTCTGTTGTGGTCCTGGGGGCTCTGTTGGGGTCCTGTGAGCTGTGTTGGGGTCCTGGGGGCTCTGTTCGGGTCCTGAGGGCTCTGTTGTGGGCCTGGGGGTTCTGTTGGTGTCCCGGGGCCTCTGTTGGGGTCCTGGGGGCTCTGTTCGGGTCCTCTGGGCTCTGTTGTGGTCCCGGGGGCTCTGTTGTCGTCCCGAGGGCTCTGTTAGTTTCCCGGGGGCTCTGTTGGGGTCCCAGGGGCTCTATTGTGGTCCCGGGGGCTCTGTTGGGGTCCCGGGGGCTCTGTTGGGGTCCTGGGGGTTCTCTTCGAGTCCTGGGGGCTCTGGTGTGGTCTTAGGGGCTCTGTTGTTCTCCTGGTGGTTCTCTTCGGGTCCTGGGGGCTCTGCTGTGGTCCTGGGGTCTCTGCTGTGGTCCTGGGGTCTCTGTTGTTGTCCTGGGGGCTCTGTTGTTGTCCTGGAGGCTCTGTTGGGGTTCTGGGGGCTCTGCTCGGGTCCTGGGGCCTCTGTTGGTGTTGTGTAGGCTCTGTTCGGGTCCTGGGGGCTCTGTTCGGGTCCTGGGGGCTCTGTTGTGGTCCTGGGGGCTCTGTTGTTGTCCTGGGGGTTCTGTTTGGGTCCTGGGGGTTCTGTTTGTGTCCCGGGGAATCTGTTGGGATCCTGCGGGCTCTGTTGGGGTTCTGGGGGCTCTGTTGGCATCTTGGGGGCTCTGTTGGGGTCCTTGGGGTTCTGTTCGGGTCCTTGGGGCTCTGTTCGTGTTCCGGGGTCTCTGACGGGATCCTGCGGGCTGTTGGGGTTCTGGGGGCTCTGTTGGGGTCCTTGGAACTCTGTTGTGGTCCTGGGGGCTCTGTTGTGGTCCTGGGGTCTCTGTTGGGATCCTGGGGGCTCTGTTGTGGTCCTGGGGGCTCTGTTGTGGTCCTGAGGGTTCTGTTTGGGTCCTGGGGGCTCTGTTCGTGTCCCGGGGTCTCTGATGGGATCCTGCGGGCTCTGTTCGTGTCCTTGGGGCTCTGTTCGGGTCCTGGGGCCTCTGTTGGGGTTGTGTAGGCTCTGTTCGGGTCCTGGTGGCTCTGTTCGGGTCCTGGGGGCTCTGTTGTGGTCCTGGGGTCTCTGTTGGGATCCTGCGGGCTCTGTTGGGGTCCTGGGGGCTCCGTTGGGGTCATGCGAACTCTGTTGTGGTCTTGGGGGTTGTGTTCGGGTCCTTGGGGTTCTGTTTGTGTCCCGGGGTCTCTGTTGGGATCCTGCGGGCTCTGTTGTGGTCCTGGGGGCTCTGTTGGGGTCCTGTGAGCTGTGTTGGGGTCCTGGGGGCTCTGTTCGGGTCCTGAGGGCTCTGTTGTGGGCCTGGGGGTTCTGTTGGTGTCCCGGGGCCTCTGTTGGGGTCCTGGGGGCTCTGTTCGGGTCCTCTGGGCTCTGTTGTGGTCCCGGGGGCTCTGTTGTCGTCCCGAGGGCTCTGTTAGTTTCCCGGGGGCTCTGTTGGGGTCCCAGGGGCTCTATTGTGGTCCCGGGGGCTCTGTTGGGGTCCCGGGGGCTCTGTTGGGGTCCTGGGGGTTCTCTTCGAGTCCTGGGGGCTCTGGTGTGGTCTTAGGGGCTCTGTTGTTCTCCTGGTGGTTCTCTTCGGGTCCTGGGGGCTCTGCTGTGGTCCTGGGGTCTCTGCTGTGGTCCTGGGGTCTCTGTTGTTGTCCTGGGGGCTCTGTTGTTGTCCTGGAGGCTCTGTTGGGGTCCTGGGGGCTCTGTTGTGGTCCTGGGGGCTCTGTTGTGGTCCTGGGGGCTCTGTTGGTGTCCTGGGTCCTCTGTTCGGTTCTTGGGGGCTCTGTTGTTCTCCTGGTGTCTCTCTTCGTGTCCTGGCGTCTCTGTTGGTGTCCTGGGGGCTCTGTTGTGTTCCTCGAGGCTCTTTTCGTGTCCCTGTGGCTCTGTTCTGGTCTCGGGGGCTCTGTTGGGCTCCCGGGGGCTTTGCTGAAGTCCTGGGAGCTTCTGTTGTGGTCCTGGGGGCTCTGTTGTGGTCCTGGGGTCTCTGTTGTGGTCCTGGGGTCTCTGTTGTTGTCCTGCGGGCTCTGTTGTGGTCCTGGGGGTTCTGTTCGGGTCCTGGGGTCTCTGTTCGTGTTCCGGGGTCTCTGACGGGATCCTGCGGGCCCTGTTGGGGTTCTGGGGGCTCTGTTGGGGTCTTGGGGGCTCTGTTGGGGTCCTTGGAACTCTGTTGTGGTCCTGGGGGCTCTGTTGTGGTCCTGGGGTCTCTGTTGGGATCCTGGGGGCTCTGTTGTGGTCCTGGGGGCTCTGTTGTGGTCCTGGGGTCTCTGTTGGGATCCTGGGGGATCTGTTGGGGTTGTGGGGGCTCTGCTCGGGTCCTGGGGCCTCTGTTGGGGTTGTGTAGGCTCTGTTCGGGTCCTGGGGGCTCTGTTCGGGTCCTGGGGGCTCTGTTGTGGTCCTGGGGGCTCTGTTGTTGTCCTGGGGGTTCTGTTTGGGTCCTGGGGGTTCTGTTTGTGTCCCGGGGAATCTGTTGGGATCCTGCGGGCTCTGTTGGGGTTCTGGGGGCTCTGTTGGCATCTTGGGGGCTCTGTTGGGGTCCTTGGGGTTCTGTTCGGGTCCTTGGGGCTCTGTTCGTGTTCCGGGGTCTCTGACGGGATCCTGCGGGCTGTTGGGGTTCTGGGGGCTCTGTTGGGGTCCTTGGAACTCTGTTGTGGTCCTGGGGGCTCTGTTGTGGTCCTGGGGTCTCTGTTGGGATCCTGGGTGCTCTGTTGTGGTCCTGGGGGCTCTGTTGTGGTCCTGAGGGTTCTGTTTGGGTCCTGGGGGCTCTGTTCGTGTCCCGGGGTCTCTGATGGGATCCTGCGGGCTCTGTTCGTGTCCTTGGGGCTCTGTTCGGGTCCTGGGGCCTCTGTTGGGGTTGTGTAGGCTCTGTTCGGGTCCTGGTGGCTCTGTTCGGGTCCTGGGGGCTCTGTTGTGGTCCTGGGGTCTCTGTTGGGATCCTGCGGGCTCTGTTGGGGTCCTGGGGGCTCCGTTGGGGTCATGCGAACTCTGTTGTGGTCTTGGGGGTTGTGTTCGGGTCCTTGGGGTTCTGTTTGTGTCCCGGGGTCTCTGTTGGGATCCTGCGGGCTCTGTTGTGGTCCTGGGGGCTCTGTTGGGGTCCTGTGAGCTGTGTTGGGGTCCTGGGGGCTCTGTTCGGGTCCTGAGGGCTCTGTTGTGGGCCTGGGGGTTCTGTTGGTGTCCCGGGGCCTCTGTTGGGGTCCTGGGGGCTCTGTTCGTGTCCTGTGGGCTCTGTTGTGGTCCCGGGGGCTCTGTTGTGGTCCCGAGGGCTCTGTTAGGGTCCCGGGGGCTCTGTTGGGGTCCCGGGGCCTCTGTTGGGCTCCCGGGGGCTCTGTTCGTGTCCTGTGGGCTCTGTTGTGGTCCCGGGGGCTCTGTTGTCGTCTAGAGGGCTCTGTTAGGGTCCCGGGGGCTCTGTTGGGTTCCCGGGGGCTCTGTTGGGGTCCCGGGGGCTCTGTTGGGGTCCTGGGGGCTCTCTTCGAGTCCTGTGGGCTCTGGTGTGGTCCTGGGGGCTTTGGTGTGGTCGTGTGGGCTCTGTTGGTGTCCTGGGGGCTCTCTTGCTGTCCTGAGGGCTCTTTTGGCGTTTTGGGGTCTCTGTTTGAGTTCTGGGGGCTCTGATGGGATCCTGGGGACTCTGTTGTGGTCCTGGGGGCTCTGTTGTGGTCTTAGGGGCTCTGTTGTTGTCCTGGTGGTTCTCTTCGGGTCCTTGGGGCTCTGTTATGGTACTGGGGGCTCTGTTGTTTTCCTGGGGTCTCTGTTGTGGTCCTGGGGTCTCTGTTGTTGTCCTGGGGGCTCTGTTGTGGTCCTGGGGGCTCTGTTGTGGTCCCGAGGGCTCTGTTAGGGTCCCGGGGGCTCTGTTGGGGTCCTGGGTCCTCTGTTCGGTTCTTGGGGGCTCTGTTGTTCTCCTGGTGTCTCTCTTCGTGTCCTGGCGTCTCTGTTGGTGTCCTGGGGGCTCTGTTGTGTTCGTCGAGGCTCTTTTCGTGTCCCTGTGGCTCTGTTCTGGTCTCGGGGGCTCTGTTGGGCTCCCGGGGGCTTTGCTGAAGTCCTGGGAGCTTCTGTTGGGGTCCTGGGGGCTCTGTTGAGGTCCTGGGGTCTCTGTTGTGGTCCTGGGGTCTCTGTTGTTGTCCTGCGGGCTCTGTTGTGGTCCTGGGGGTTCTGTTCGGGTCCTGGGGTCTCTGTTCGTGTTCCGGGGTCTCTGACGGGATCCTGCGGGCTCTGTTGGGGTTGTGGGGGCTCTGTTGGGGTCCTGGGGCCTCTGTTGTGGTCCTGGGGTCTCTGTTGGGATCCTGGGGGCTCTGTTGTGGTCCTGGGGGCTCTGTTGTGGTCCTGGGGGTTCTGTTTGGGTCCTGGGGGCTCTGTTCGTGTCCCGGGGTCTCTGATGGGATCCTGCGGGCTCTGTTGGGGTTGTGGGGGCTCTGTTTGGGTCCTGGGGCCTCTGTTGGGGTTGTGTAGGCTCTGTTCGGTTCCTGGGGGCTCTGTTGTGGTCCTGGGGGCTCTGTTGTGGTCCTGGGGGCTCTGTTGTTGTCCTGGGGGTTCTGTTTGGGTCCTGGGGGTTCTGTTTGTGTCCCGGGGAATCTGTTGGTATCCTGCGGGCTCTGTTGGGGTTCTGGGGGCTCTGTTGGCATCTTGGGGGCTCTGTTGGGGTCCTTGGAGCTGTGTTGTGGTCCTGGGGTCTCTGTTGGGATCCTGGGGGCTCTGTTGTGGTCCTGGGGGCTGTGTTGTGGTCCTGAGGGCTCTGTTGTGGTCCTGGGGGTTCTGTTTGGGTCCTGGGGGCTCAGTTCGTGTCCCGGGGTCTCTGATGGGATCCTGCGGGCTCTGTTGTTGTCCTGGGGGTTCTGTTCGGGTCCTGGGGGTTCTGTTTGTGTCCCGGGGAATCTGTTGGTATCCTGCGGGCTCTGTTGGGGTTCTGGGGGCTCTGTTGGCATCTTGGGGGCTCTGTTGGGGTCCTTGGTGTTCTGTTCGGGTCCTGGGGGCTCTGTTCGTGTTCCGGGGTCTCTGACGGGATCCTGCGGGCTGTTGGGGTTCTGGGGGCTCTGTTGGGGTCCTTGGAACTCTGTTGTGGTCCTGGGGGCTCTGTTGTGGTCCTGGGGTCTCTGTTGGGATCCTGGGGGCTCTGTTGTGGTCCTGGGGGCTCTGTTGTGGTCCTGAGGGTTCTGTTTGGGTCCTGGGGGCTCTGTTCGTGTCCCGGGGTCTCTGATGGGATCCTGCGGGCTCTGTTCGTGTCCTTGGGGCTCTGTTCGGGTCCTGGGGCCTCTGTTGGGGTTGTGTAGGCTCTGTTCGGGTCCTGGTGGCTCTGTTCGGGTCCTGGGGGCTCTGTTGTGGTCCTGGGGTCTCTGTTGGGATCCTGCGGGCTCTGTTGGGGTCCTGGGGGCTCCGTTCGGGTCATGCGAACTCTGTTGTGGTCTTGGGGGTTGTGTTCGGGTCCTTGGGGTTCTGTTGGTGTCCCGGGGTCTCTGTTGGGATCCTGCGGGCTCTGTTGTGGTCCTGGGGGCTCTGTTGGGGTCCTGTGAGCTGTGTTGGGGTCCTGGGGGCTCTGTTCGGGTCCTGAGGGCTCTGTTGTGTGCCTGGGGGTTCTGTTGGTGTCCCGGGGCCTCTGTTGGGGTCCTGGGGGCTCTGTTCGTGTCCTGTGGGCTCTGTTGTGGTCCCGGGGGCTCTGTTGTGGTCCCGAGGGCTCTGTTAGGGTCCCGGGGGCTCTGTTGGGTTCCCGGGGCCTCTGTTGGGCTCCCGGGGGCTCTGTTCGTGTCCTGTGGGCTCTGTTGTGGTCCCGGGGGCTCTGTTGTCGTCTAGAGGGCTCTGTTAGGGTCCCGGGGGCTCTGTTGGGGTCCCGTGGGCTCTGTTGGGCTCCCGGGGGCTCTGTTGGGGTCCCGGGGGCTCTGTTGGGGTCCTGGGGGCTCTCTTCGAGTCCTGTGGGCTCTGGTGTGGTCCTGGGGACTTTGGTGTGGTCGTGTGGGCTCTGTTGGTGTCCTGGGGGCTCTCTTGCTGTCCTGAGGGCTCTTTTGGCGTTTTGGGGTCTCTGTTTGAGTTCTGGGGGCTCTGATGGGATCCTGGGGACTCTGTTGTGGTCCTGGGGGCTCTGTTGTGGTCTTAGGGGCTCTGTTGTTGTCCTGGTGGTTCTCTTCGTGTCCTTGGGGCTCTGTTATGGTACTGGGGGCTCTGTTGTTGTCCTGGGGTCTCTGTTGTGGTCCTGGGGTCTCTGTTGTGGTCCTGGGGTCTCTGTTGTTGTCCTGGGGGCTCTGTTGTGGTCCCGGGGGCTCTGTTGTGGTCCCGAGGGCTCTGTTAGGGTCCCGGGGGCTCTGTTGGGGTCCTGGGTCCTCTGTTCGGTTCTTGGGGGCTCTGTTGTTCTCCTGGTGTCTCTCTTCGTGTCCTGGCGTCTCTGTTATTGTCCTGGGGGCTCTGTTGTGTTCCTCGAGGCTCTTTTCGTGTCCCTGTGGCTCTGTTCTGGTCTCGGGGGCTCTGTTGGGCTCCCGGGGGCTTTGCTGAAGTCCTGGGAGCTTCTGTTGGGGTCCTGGGGGCTCTGTTGTGGTCCTGGGGTCTCTGTTGTGGTCCTGGGGTTTCTGTTGTTGTCCTGCAAGCTCTGTTGTGGTCCTGGGGGTTCTGTTCGGGTCCTGGGGTCTCTGTTCGTGTTCCGGGGTCTCTGACGGGATCCTGCGGGCTCTGTTGGGGTTATGGGGGCTCTGTTGGGGTCTTGGGGGCTCTGTTGGGGTCCTTGGTACTCTGTTGTGGTCCTGGGGGCTCTGTTGTGGTCCTGGGGTCTCTGTTGGGATCCTGGGGTCTCTGTTGTGGTCCTGGGGGCTCTGTTGTGGTCCTGGGGGTTCTGTTGGGTCCTGGGGGCTCTGTTCGTGTCTCGGGGTCTCTGATGGGATCCTGCGGGCTCTCTTGGGGTTGTGGGGGCTCTGTTCGGGTCCTGGGGCCTCTGTTGGGGTTGTGTAGGCTCTGTTGTGGTCCTGGGGGCTCTGTTGGCATCTTGGGGGCTCTGTTGGGGTCCTTGGGGTTCTGTTTGGGTCCTGGGGGTTCTGTTTGTGTCCCGGGGAATCTGTTGGGATCCTGCGGGCTCTGTTGGGGTTCTGGGGGCTCTGTTGGCATCTTGGGGGCTCTGTTGGGGTCCTTGGGGTTCTGTTCGGGTCCTGGGGGCTCTGTTCGTGTTCCGGGGTCTCTGACGGGATCCTGCGGGCTCTGTTGGGATCCTGCGGGCTCTGTTGGGGTCTTGGGGGCTCTGTTGGGGTCCTTGGAACTCTGTTGTGGTCCTGGGGTCTCTGTTGTGGTCCTGGGGTCTCTGTTGGGATCCTGGGGGCTCTGTTGTGGTCCTGGGGGCTCTGTTGTGGTCCTGAGGGTTCTGTTTGGGTCCTGGGGGCTCTGTTCGTGTCCCGGGGTCTCTGGTGGGATCCTGCGGGCTCAGTTCGTGTCCTGGGGGCTCTGTTGGGGTCCTGGGGCCTCTGTTCGGGTCCTGGTGGCTCTGTTCGGGTCCTGGTGGCTCTGTTCGGGTCCTGGGGGCTCTGTTGTTGTCCTGGGGGCTCTGTTGGGATCCTGCGGGCTCTGTTGGGGTCCTGGGGGCTCTGTTCGTGTCCTGTGGGCTCTGTTGTGGTCCCGGGGGCTCTGTTGTGGTCCCGAGGGCTCTGTTAGGGTCCCAGGGGCTCTGTTGTGGTCCCGTGGGCTCTATTGTGGTCCCGGGGGCTCTGTTGGGGTCCCGGGGGCTCTGTTGGGGTCCTGGGGGCTCTCTTCGAGTCCTGGGGGCTCTGGTGTGGTCTTAGGGGCTCTGTTGTTGTCCTGGTGTTTCTCTTCGGGTCCTGGGGGCTCTGTTGTTGTCCTGGGGTCTCTGTTGTGGGCCTGGGGTCTCTGTTGTTGTCCTGGGGGCTCTGTTGTTGTACTGGAGGCTCTGTTGTGGTCTTAGGGGCTCTGTTGTTGTCCTGGTGGTTCTCTTCGGGTCCTTGGGGCTGTGTTATGGTACTGGGGTCTCTGTTGTGGTCCTGGGGTCTCTGTTGTGGTCCTGGGGTCTCTGTTGTTGTCCCGGGGGCTCTGTTGTGGTCCCGGGGGCTCTGTTGTGGTCCCGAGGGCTCTGTTAGGGTCCCGGGGGCTCTGTTGGGGTCCTGGGTCCTCTGTTCGGTTCTTGGGGGCTCTGTTGTTCTCCTGGTGTCTCTCTTCGTGTCCTGGCGTCTCTGTTGGTGTCCTGGGGGCTCTGTTGTGTTCCTCGAGGCTCTTTTCGTGTCCCTGTGGCTCTGTTCTGGTCTCGGGGGCTCTGTTGGGCTCCCGGGGGCTTTGCTGAAGTCCTGGGAGCTTCTGTTGGGGTCCTGGGGGCTCTGTTGAGGTCCTGGGGTCTCTGTTGTGGTCCTGGGGTCTCTGCTGTTGTCCTGCGGGATCTGTTGTGGTCCTGGGGGTTCTGTTCGGGTCCTGGGGTCTCTGTTCGTGTTCCGGGGTCTCTGACGGGATCCTGCGGGCTCTGTTGGGGTTCTGGGGGCTCTGTTGTGGTCCTGGGGGCTCTGTTGTGGTCCTGGGGTCTCTGTTGGGATCCTGGGGGCTCTGTTGTGGTCCTGGGGGCTCTGTTGTGGTCCTGGGGGTTCTGTTTGGGTCCTGGGTCCTCTGTTCGTGTCCCGGGGTGTCTGATGGGATCCTGCGGGCTCTGTTGGGGTTGTGGGGGCTCTGTTTGGGTCCTGGGGCCTCTGTTGGTGTTGTGTAGGCTCTGTTCGGGTCCTGGGGGCTCTGTTGTGGTCCTGGGGGCTCTGTTGTGGTCCTGGGGGTTCTGTTTGGGTCCTGGGGGTTCTGTTTGTGTCCCGGGGAATCTGTTGGGATCCTGCGGGCTCTCTTGGGGTTCTGGGGGCTCTGTTGGCATCCTGGGGGCTCTGTTGGGGTCCTTGGGGTTCTGTTCGGGTAATGGGGGCTCTGTTCGTGTTCCGGGGACTCTGAAGGGATCCTGCGGTATCTGTTGGGATCCTGCGAGCTCTGTTGGGGTCTTGGGGGCTCTGTTGGGGTCCTTGGAACTCTGTTGTGTTCCTGGGGGCTCTGTTGTGGTCCTGGGGTCTCTGTTGGGATCCTGGGGGCTCTGTTGTGGTTCTGGGGGCTCTGTTGGTGTCCTGGGGGCACTGTTGGTGTCCTGGGGGCTCTGTTCGGGTCCTGGGGGCTCTGTTGTGGTTCTGGGGCCTCTGTTGTGGTCCTGGGGGTTCTGTTCGGGTCCTGGGGGCTCTGTTCGTGTCCTGGGGGCTCTGTTGGGATCCTGCGGGCTCTGTTGGGGTCCTGGGGGCTCTGTTCGTGTCATGCGAACTCTGTTGTGGTCTTGGGGGTTGTGTTCGGGTCCTGGGGGTTCTGTTTGTGTCCCGGGGTCTCTGTTGGGATCCTGCGGGCTCTGTTATGGTCCTGGGGGCTCTGTTGGGGTCCTGTGAGCTGTGTTGAGGTTCTGGGGGCTCTGTTCGGGTCCTGGTGCCTCTGTTCGGGTCCTGGGGCCTCTGTTGGGGTCCTGGGGGCTCTGTTCGTGTCCTGAGGGCTCTGTTGTGGGCCTGGGGGTTCTGTTGGTGTCCCGGGGCCTCTGTTGGGGTCCTGGGGGCTCTGTTCGTGTCCTGTGGGTTCTTTTGTGGTCCCGGGGGCTCTGTTGTGGTCCCGAGGGCTCTGTTAGCGTCCCGGGGGCTCTGTTGGGGTCTCGTGGGCTCTATTGTGGTCCCGGGGGCTCTGTTGGGGTCCCGGGGGCTCTGTTGGGGTCCTGGGGGCTCTCTTCGAGTCCTGGGGGCTCTGGTGTGGTCTTAGGGGCTCTATTGTTCTCCTGGTGGTTCTCTTCGGGTCCTGTGGGCTCTGTTGTTGTCCTGGGGGCTCTGCTGTGGTCCTGGGGTCTCTGTTGTTGTCCTGGGGGCTCTGTTGTGGTCCTGGGGGTTCTGTTTGGGTCCTGGGTCCTCTGTTCGTGTCCCGGGGTGTCTGATGGGATCCTGCGGGCTCTGTTGGGGTTGTGGGGGCTCTGTTTGGGTCCTGGGGCCTCTGTTGATGTTGTGTAGGCTCTGTTCGGGTCCTGGGGGCTCTGTTGTGGTCCTGGGGGCTCTGTTGTGGTCCTGGGGGCTCTGTTGTGGTCCTGGGGGTTCTGTTTGGGTCCTGGGGGTTCTGTTTGTGTCCCGGGGAATCTGTTCGGATCCTGCGGGCTCTGTTGGGGTTCTGGGGGCTCTGTTGGCATCTTGGGGGCTCTGTTGGGGTCCTTGGGGTTCTGTTCGGGTAATGGGGGCTCTGTTCGTGTTCCGGGGACTCTGAAGGGATCCTGCGGGATCTGTTGGGATCCTGCGAGCTCTGTTGGGGTCTTGGGGGCTCTGTTGGGGTCCTTGGAACTCTGTTGTGGTCCTGGGGGCTCTGTTGTGGTCCTGGGGTCTCTGTTGGGATCCTGGGGGCTCTGTTGTGGTCCTGGGGGCTCTGTTGGTGTCCTGGGGGCACTGTTGGTGTCCTGGGGGCCCTGTTCGGGTCCTGGGGGCTCTGTTGTGGTCCTGGGGGCTCTGTTGTGGTCCTGGGGCCTCTGTTGTGGTCCTGGGTGTTCTGTTCAGGTCCTGGGGGCTCTGTTCGTGTCCTGGGGGCTCTGTTGGGATCCTGCGGGCTCTGTTGGGGTCCTGGGGGCTCTGTTCGTGTCATGCGAACTCTGTTGTGGTCTTGGGGGTTGTGTTCGGGTCCTGGGGGTTCTGTTTGTGTCCCGGGGTCTCTGTTGGGATCCTGCGGGCTCTGTTGTGGTCCTGGGGGCTCTGTTGGAGTCCTGTGAGCTGTGTTGGGGTCCTGGGGGCTCTGTTCGGGTCCTGGTGCCTCTGTTCGGGTCCTGGGGCCTCTGTTGGGGTCCTGGGGGCTCTGTTCGGGTCCTGAGGGCTCTGTTGTGGGCCTGGGGGTTCTGTTGGTGTCCCGGGGCCTCTGTTGGGGTCCCGGGGGCTCTGTTGTGGTCCCGAGGGCTCTGTTAGGGTCCCAGGGGCTCTGTTGGGGTCCCGTGGGCTCTATTGTGGTCCCGGGGGCTCTGTTGGGGTCCCGGGGGCTCTGTTGGGCTCCTGGGGGCTCTCTTCGAGTCCTGGGGGCTCTGGTGTGGTCTTAGGGGCTCTGTTGTTCTCCTGGTGGTTCTCTTCGGGTCCTGGGGGCTCTGTTGTTGTCCTGGGGGCTCTGCTGTGGTCCTGGGGTCTCTGTTGTTGTCCTGGGGGCGCTGTTGTTGTCCTGGAGGCTCTGTTGTGGTCCTGGGGGCTCTGTTGGTGTCCTGGGTCCTCTGTTCGGTTCTTGGGGGCTCTGTTGTTCTCCTGCTGTCTCTCTTCGTGTCCTGGCGTCTCTGTTGGGGTCCTGGGGGCTCTGTTGTGTTCCTCGAGGCTCTTTTCGTGTCCCTGTGGCTCTGTTCTGGTCTCGGGGGCTCTGTTGGGCTCCCGGGGGCTTTGCTGAAGTCCTGGGAGCTTCTGTTGGGGTCCTGGGGGCTCTGTTGAGGTCCTGGGGTCTCTGTTGTGGTCCTGGGGTTTCTGTTGTTGTCCTGCAAGCTCTGTTGTGGTCCTGGGGGTTCTGTTCGGGTCCTGGGGTCTCTGTTCGTGTTCCGGGGTCTCTGACGGGATCCTGCGGGCTCTGTTGGGGTTATGGGGGCTCTGTTGGGGTCTTGGGGGCTCTGTTGGGGTCCTTGGTACTCTGTTGTGGTCCTGGGGGCTCTGTTGTGGTCCTGGGGTCTCTGTTGGGATCCTGGGGCCTCTGTTGTGGTCCTGGGGGCTCTGTTGTGGTCCTGGGGGTTCTGTTGGGTCCTGGGGGCTCTGTTCGTGTCTCGGGGTCTCTGATGGGATCCTGCGGGCTCTCTTGGGGTTGTGGGGGCTCTGTTCGGGTCCTGGGGCCTCTGTTGGGGTTGTGTAGGCTCTGTTGTGGTCCTGGGGGCTCTGTTGTGGTCCTGGGGGCTCTGTTGTTGTCCTGGGGGTTCTGTTTGGGTCCTGGGGGTTCTGTTTGTGTCCCGGGGAATCTGTTGGGATCCTGCGGGCTCTGTTGGGGTTCTGGGGGCTCTGTTGGCATCTTGGGGGCTCTGTTGGGGTCCTTGGGGTTCTGTTCGGGTCCTGGGGGCTCTGTTCGTGTTCCGGGGTCTCTGACGGGATCCTGCGGGCTCTGTTGGGATCCTGCGGGCTCTGTTGGGGTCTTGGGGTCTCTGTTGGGGTCCTTGGAACTCTGTTGTGGTCCTGGGGTCTCTGTTGTGGTCCTGGGGTCTCTGTTGGGATCCTGGGGGCTCTGTTGTGGTCCTGGGGGCTCTGTTGTGGTCCTGAGGGTTCTGTTTGCGTCCTGGGGGCTCTGTTCGTGTCCCGGGGTCTCTGATGGGATCCTGCGGGCTCAGTTCGTGTCCTGGGGGCTCTGTTGGGGTCCTGGGGCCTCTGTTCGGGTCCTGGTGGCTCTGTTCGGGTCCTGGTGGCTCTGTTCGGGTCCTGGGGGCTCTGTTGTTGTCCTGGGGGCTCTGTTGGGATCCTGCGGGCTCTGTTGGGGTCCTGGGGGCTCCGTTCGGGTCATGCGAACTCTGTTGTGGTCTTGGGGGTTGTGTTCGGGTCCTGGGGGTTCTGTTTGTGTCCCGGGGTCTCTGTTGGGATCCTGCGGGCTCTGTTGTGGTCCTGGGGGCTCTGTTGGGGTCCTGTGAGCTGTGTTGGGGTCCTGGGGGCTCTGTTCGGGTCCTGAGGGCTCTGTTGTGGGCCTGGGGGTTCTGTTGGTGTCCCGGGGCCTCTGTTGGGGTCCTGGGGGCTCTGTTCGTGTCCTGTGGGCTCTGTTGTGGTCCCGGGGGCTCTGTTGGGGTCCCGGGTGCTCTGTTGGGGTCCTGGGGGCTCTCTTCGAGTCCTGGGGGCTCTGGTGTGGTCTTAGGGGCTCTGTTGTTGTCCTGGTTGTTCTCTTCGGGTCCTGGGGGCTCTGTTGTTGTCCTGGGGTCTCTGTTGTGGTCCTGGGGGCTCTGTTGTTGTCCTGGGGGCTCTGTTGTTGTCCTGGAGGCTCTGTTGTGGTCCTGGGGGCTCTGTTGTGGTCCTGGGGGCTCTGTTGGTGTCCTGGGTCCTCTGTTCGGTTCTTGGGGGCTCTGTTGTTCTCCTGGTGTCTCTCTTCGTGTCCTGGCGTCTCTGTTGGTGTCCTGGAGGCTCTGTTGTGTTCCTCGAGGCTCTTTTCGTGTCCCTGTAGCTCTGTTCTGGTCTCGGGGGCTCTGTTGGGCTCCCGGGGGTTTTGCTGAAGTCCTGGGAGCTTCTGTTGGGGTCCTGGGGGCTCTGTTGAGGTCCTGGGGTCTCTGTTGTGGTCCTGGGGTCTCTGTTGTTGTCCTGCGGGCTCTGTTGTGGTCCTGGGGTTTCTGTTCGGGTCCTGGGGTCTCTGTTCGTGTTCCGGGGTCTCTGACGGGATCCTGCGGGCCCTGTTGGGGTCCTGGGGTCTCTGTTGGGATCCTGGGGGCTCTGTTGTGGTCCTGGGGGCTCTGTTGATGTCCTGGGGGCACTGTTGGTGTCCTGGGGGCTCTGTTGTGGGCCTGGGGGCTCTGTTGTGGTACTGGGGTCTCTGTTGTGGTCCTGGGGGTTCTGTTCGGGTCCTGGAGGCTCTGTTCGTGTCCTGGGAGCTTCTGTTGGGATCCTGCGGGCTCTGTTGGGGTCCTGGGGGCTCTGTTCGTGTCATGCGAACTCTGTTGTGGTCTTGGGGGTTGTGTTCGGGTCCTGGGGGTTCTGTTTGTGTCCCGGGGTCTCTGTTGGGATCCTGCGGGCTCTGTTATGGTCCTGGGGGCTCTGTTGGGGTCCTGTGAGCTGTGTTGGGGTCCTGGGGGCTCTGTTCGGGTCCTGGTGCCTCTGTTCGGGTCCTGGGGCCTCTGTTGGGGTCCTGGGGGCTCTGTTCGGGTCCTGAGGGCTCTGTTGTGGGCCTGGGGGTTCTGTTGGTGTCCCGGGGCCTCTGTTGGGGTCCTGGGGACTCTGTTCGTGTCCTGTGGGTTCTGTTGTGGTCCCGGGGGCTCTGTTGTGGTCCCGAGGGCTCTGTTAGGGTCCCGGGGGCTCTGTTGGGGTCCCGTGGGCTCTATTGTGGTCCCGGGGGCTCTGTTGGGGTCCCGGGGGCTCTGTTGGGGTCCTGGGGGCTCTCTTCGAGTCCTGGGGGCTCTGGTGTGGTCTTAGGGGCTCTGTTGTTCTCCTGGTGGTTCTCTTCGGGTCCTGTGGGCTCTGTTGTTGTCCTGGGGGGTCTGCTGTGGTCCTGGGGTCTCTGTTGTTGTCCTGGGGGCTCTGTTGTTGTCCTGGGGGCTCTGTTGTGGTCCTGGGGGCTCTGTTGGTGTCCTGGGTCCTCTGTTCGGTTCTTGGGGGCTCTGTTGTTCTCCTGCTGTCTCTCTTCGTGTCCTGGCGTCTCTGTTGGTGTCCTGGGGGCTCTGTTGTGTTCCTCGAGGCTCTTTTCGTGTCCCTGTGGCTCTGTTCTGGTCTCGGGGGCTCTGTTGGGCTCCCGGGGGCTTTGCTGAAGTCCTGGGAGCTTCTGTTGGGGTCCTGGGGGCTCTGTTGAGGTCCTGGGGTCTCTGTTGTGGTCCTGGGGTCTCTGTTCGTGTTTCGGGGTCTCTGACGGGATCCTGTGGGCTCTGTTGGGGTTATGGGGGCTCTGTTGGGGTCTTGGGGGCTCTGTTGGGGTCCTTGGAAATCTGTTGTGGTCCTGGGGGCTCTGTTGTGGTCCTGGGATCTCTGTTGGGATCCTGGGGTCTCTGTTGTGGTCCTGGGGGCTCTGTTGTTGTCCTGCGGGCTCTGTTGTGGTCCTGGGGGTTCTGTTTGGGTCCTGGGGGCTCTGTTCGTGTCCCGGGGTCTCTGATGGGATCCTGCGGGCTCTCTTGGGGTTGTGGGGGCTCTGTTCGGGTCCTGGGGCCTCTGTTGGGGTTGTGTAGGCTCTGTTGTGGTCCTGGGGGCTCTGTTGTGGTCCTGGGGGCTCTGTTGTGGTCCTGGGGGCTCTGTTGTTGTCCTGGGGGTTCTCTTTGGGTCCTGGGGGTTCTGTTTGTGTCCCGGGGAATCTGTTGGGATCCTGCGGGCTCTGTTGGGGTTCTGGGGGCTCTGTTGGCATCTTGGGGGCTCTGTTGGGGTCCTTGGGGTTCTGTTCAGGTCCTGGGCGCTCTGTTCGTGTTCTGGGGTCTCTGACGGGATCCTGCGGGCTCTGTTGGGATCCTGCGGGCTCTGATGGGGTCTTGGGGGCTCTGTTGGGGTCCTTGGAACTCTGTTGTGGTCCTGGGGGCTCTGTTGTGGTCCTGGGGTCTCTGTTGGGATCCTGGGGGCTCTTTTGTGGTCCTGGGGGCTCTGTTGTGGTCCTGGGGGCTCTGTTGTGGTCCTGAGGGTTCTGTTTGGGTCCTGGGGGCTCTGTTCGTGTCCCGGGGTCTCTGATGGGATCCTGCGGGCTCAGTTCGTGTCCTGGGGGCTCTGTTGGGGTCCTGGGGCCTCTGTTCGGGTCCTGGTGGCTCTGTTCGGGTCCTGGTGGCTCTGTTCGGGTCCTGGGGGCTCTGTTGTGGTCCTGGGGGCTCTGTTGGGATCCTGCGGGCTCTGTTGGGGTCCTGGTGCCTCTGTTCGGGTCCTGGTGGCTCTGTTCGGGTCCTGGTGGCTCTGTTCGGGTCCTGGGGGCTCTGTTGTGGTCCTGGGGGCTCTGTTGGGATCCTGCGGGCTCTGCTGGGGTCCTGGGGGCTCCGTTCGTGTCATGCAAACTCTGTTGTGGTCTTGGGGGTTGTGTTCGGGTCCTGGGGGTTCTGTTTGTGTCCCGGGGTCTCTGTTGGGATCCTGCGGGCTCTGTTGTGGTCCTGGGGGCTCTGTTGGGGTCCTGTGAGCTGTGTTGGGGTCCTGGGGGCTCTGTTCGGGTCCTGAGGGCTCTGTTGTGGGCCTGGGGGTTCTGTTGGTGTCCCGGGGCCTCTGTTGGGGTCCTGGGGGCTCTGTTCGTGTCCTGTGGGCTCTGTTGTGGTCCCGGGGGCTCTGTTGTGGGCCCGAGGGCTCTGTTAGGGTCCCGGGGGCTCTGTTGGGGTCCCGTGGGCTCTATTGTGGTCCCGGGGGCTCTGTTGGGGTCCCGGGGGCTCTGTTGGGGTCCTGGGGGCTCTCTTCGAGTCCTGGGGGCTCTGGTGTGGTCTTAGGGGCTCTGTTGTTGTCCTGGTGGTTCTCTTCGGGTCCTGGGGGCTCTATTGTTGTCCTGGGGTCTCTGTTGTGGTCCTGGGGTCTCTGTTGTTGTCCTGGGGGCTCTGTTGTTGTCCTGGAGGCTCTGTTGTGGTCCTGGGGGCTCTGTTGTGGTCCTGGGGGCTCTGTTGGTGTCCTGGGTCCTCTGTTCGGTTCTTGGGGGCTCTGTTGTTCTCCTGGTGTCTCTCTTCGTGTCCTGGCGTCTCTGTTGGTGTCCTGGAGGCTCTGTTGTGTTCCTCGAGGCTCTTTTCGTGTCCCTGTAGCTCTGTTCTGGTCTCGGGGGCTCTGTTGGGCTCCCGGGGGTTTTTTCTGAAGTCCTGGGAGCTTCTGTTGGGGTCCTGGGGGCTCTGGTGAGGTCCTGGGGTCTCTGTTGTGGTCCTGGGGTCTCTGTTGTTGTCCTGCGAGCTCTGTTGTGGTCCTGGGGTTTCTGTTTGGGTCCTGGGGGCTCTGTTCGTGTCCCGGGGTCTCTGATGGGATCCTGCGGGCTCTGTTCGTGTCCTTGGGGCTCTGTTCGGGTCCTGGGGCCTCTGTTGGGGTTGTGTAGGCTCTGTTCGGGTCCTGGTGGCTCTGTTCGGGTCCTGGGGGCTCTGTTGTGGTCCTGGGGTCTCTGTTGGGATCCTGCGGGCTCTGTTGTGGTCCTGGGGTCTCTGTTGGGATCCTGGGGGCTCTGTTGTGGTCCTGGGCGCTCTGTTGTGGTCCTGGGGGCTCTGTTGTGGTCCTGAGGGTTCTGTTTGGGTCCTGGGGGCTCTGTTCGTGTCCCGGGGTCTCTGATGGGATCCTGCGGGCTCTGTTCGTGTCCTTGGGGCTCTGTTCGGGTCCTGGGGCCTCTGTTGGGGTTGTGTAGGCTCTGTTCGGGTCCTGGTGGCTCTGTTGGGGTCCTGGGGGCTCCGTTCGGGTCATGCGAACTCTGTTGTGGTCTTGGGGGTTGTGTTCGGGTCCTGGGGGTTCTGTTTGTGTCCTGGGGTCTCTGTTGGGATCCTGCGGGCTCTGTTGTGGTCCTGGGGGCTCTGTTGGGGTCCTGTGAGCTGTGTTGGGGTCCTGGGGGCTCTGTTCGTGTCCTGTGGGCTCTGTTGTTGTCCCAGGGGCTCTGTTGTGGTCCCAAGGGCTCTGTTAGGGTCCCGGGGGCTCTGTTGGGGTCCCGTGGGCTCTGTTGTGGTCCCGGGGGCTCTGTTGGGGTCCCGGGGGCTCTGTTGGGGTCCTGGGGGCTCTCTTCGAGTCCTGGGGGCTCTGGTGTGGTCCTGGGGGCTTTGGTGTGGTCGTGTGGGCTCTGTTGGTGTCCTGGGGGCTCTCTTGCTCTCCTGGGGGCTCTTTTGGCGTTTTGGGGTCTCTGTTTGAGTTCTGGGGGCTCTGATGGGATCCTGGGGACTCTGTTGTGGTCCTCGGGGCTCTGTTGTGGTCTTAGGGTCTCTGTTGTGGTCGTGGCGGATCTGTTGTTGTCCTGGCGTCTCTGTTGTGGTCCTGGGGGCTCTGTTGTGGTCCCAAGGGCTCTGTTAGGGTCCCGGGGGCTCTGTTGGGGTCCCGGGGGCTCTGTTGTGTTCCCGGGGGCTCTGTTGTGTTCCCGGGGGCTCTGTTGTTGTCCTGGTTGCTTTCTTCGTGAATTGGGATCTCTGTTTGGGTCCTGGGGGCTCTGTTGCAGTCGTGGGGGCTCTGTTGTGGTCCTGGGGGCTCTGTTGTGGTCCTGGGGGCTCTGTTGTGGTCCTGGGGGTTCTGTTTGGGTCCTGGGGGCTCTGTTCGTGTCCCGGGGTCTCTGATGGGATCCTGCGGGCTCTCTTGGGGTTGTGGGGGCTCTGTTCGGGTCCTGGGGCCTCTGTTGGGGTTGTGTAGGCTCTGTTCGGGTCCTGGGGGCTCTGTTCAGGTCCTGGGGGCTCTGTTGTGGTCCTGGGGGCTCTGTTGTGGTCCTGGGGGTTCTGTTTGTGTCCCGGGGAATCTGTTGGGATCCTGCGGGCTCTGTTGGGATTCTGGGGGCTCTGTTGGCATCTTGGGGGCTCTGTTAGAGTGTTTGGAGTTGTGTTGGCATCCTGGGGGCTCCGTTCGTGTCCTGCGGGCTCAGTTGTGGTCTTGGGGGTTCTGTTCGGATCCTTGGGGTTCTGTTTATGTCCCACAGTCTCTGTTGGGATCCTGCGGGCTCTGTTGGGGTCCTGTGAGCTCTGTTGGGGTCCTGTGAGCTCTGTTGTGGTCCTGGGGGCTCTGTTCGGGTCCTGTGGGCTCTGTTCGGGTTCTGGGGCCTCTGTTGGGGTTGTGTAGGCTCTGTTGTGGTCCTGGGGGCTCTGTTGTGGTCCTGGGGGCTCTGTTGTGGTCCTGGGGGCTCTGTTGTTGTCCTGGGGGTTCTGTTTGTGTCCTGGGGGTTCTGTTTGTGTCCCGGGGAATCTGTTGGTATCCTGCGGGCTCTGTTGGGGTTCTGGGGGCTCTGTTGGCATCTTGGGGGCTCTGTTGGGGTCCTTGGAGTTCTGTTCGGGTCCTGGGGGCTCTGTTCGTGTTCCGGGGTCTCTGACGGGAACCTGCGGGCTCTGTTGGGATCCTGCAGGCTCTGTTGGGGTCTTGGGGGCTCTGTTGTGGTCCTTGGAACTCTGTTGTGGTCCTGGGGTCTCTGTTGTGGTCCTGGGGTCTCTGTTGGGATCCTGGGGGCTCTGTTGTGGTCCTGGGGGCTCTGTTGTGGTCCTGGGGGCTCTGTTGTGGTCCTGAGGGTTCTGTTTGGGTCCTGGGGGCTCTGTTCGTGTCCCGGGGTCTCTGATGGGATCCTGCGGGCTCTGTTCGTGTCCTGGGGGCTCTGTTCGGGTCCTGGGGCCTCTGTTGGGGTTGTGTAGGCTCTGTTCGGGTCCTGGTGGCTCTGTTCGGGTCCTGGGGGCTCTGTTGTGGTCCTGGGGTCTCTGTTGGGATCCTGCGGGCTCTGTTGTGGTCCTGGGGGCTCTGTTGGGGTCCTGTGAGCAGTGTTGGGGTCCTGGGGGCTCTGTTCGTGTCCTGTGGGCTCTGTTGTGGTCCCGGGGGCTCTGTTGTCGTCCCGAGGGCTCTGTTAGGGTCCCGGGGCTCTGTTGGGGTCCCGTGGGCTCTATTGTGGTCCCGGGGGCTCTGTTGGGGTTCCGGGGGCTCTGTTGGGGTCCTGGGGGCTCTCTTCGAGTCCTGGGGGCTCTGGTGTGGTCTTAGGGGCTCTGTTGTTCTCCTGGTGGTTCTCTTCGGGTCCTGGGGGCTCTGTTGTTGTCCTGGGGGGTCTGCTGTGGTCCTGGGGTCTCTGTTGTTGTCCTGGGGGCTCTGTTGTTGTCCTGGGGGCTCTGTTGTGGTCCTGGGGGCTCTGTTGTGGTCCTGGGGGCTCTGTTGGTGTCCTGGGTCCTCTGTTCGGTTCTTGGGGGCTCTGTTGTTCTCCTGCTGTCTCTCTTCGTGTCCTGGCGTCTCTGTTGGTGTCCTGGGGGCTCTGTTGTGTTCCTCGAGGCTCTTTTCGTGTCTCTGTGGCTCTGTTCTTGTCTCGGGGGCTCTGTTGGGCTCCCGGGGGCTTTGCTGAAGTCCTGGGAGCTTCTGTTGGGGTCCTGGGGGCTCTGTTGAGGTCCTGGGGTCTCTGTTGTGGTCCTGGGGTTTCTGTTGTTGTCCTGCGGGCTCTGTTGTGGTCCTGGGGGTTCTGTTCGGGTCCTGGGGTCTCTGTTCGTGTTCCGGGGTCTCTGACGGGATCCTGTGGGCTCTGTTGGGGTTATGGGGGCTCTGTTGGGGTCTTGGGGGCTCTGTTGGGGTCCTTGGAACTCTGTTGTGGTCCTGGGGGCTCTGTTGTGGTCCTGGGGTCTCTGTTGGGATCCTGGGGTCTCTGTTGTGGTCCTGGGGGCTCTGTTGTGGTCCTGGGGGTTCTGTTTGGGTCCTGGGGGCTCTGTTCGTGTCCCGGGGTCTCTGATGGGATCCTGCGGGCTCTCTTGGGGTTGTGGGGGCTCTGTTCGGGTCCTGGGGCCTCTGTTGGGGTTGTGTAGGCTCTGTTGTGGTCCTGGGGGTTCTGCTGTGGTCCTGGGGGCTCTGTTGTGGTCCTGGGGGCTCTGTTGTTGTCCTGGGGGTTCTGTTTGGGTCCTGGGGGTTCTGTTTGTGTCCCGGGGAATCTGTTGGGATCCTGCGGGCTCTGTTGGGGTTCTGGGGGCTCTGTTGGCATCTTGGGGGCTCTGTTGGGGTCCTTGGGGTTCTGTTCGGGTCCTGGGGGCTCTGTTCGTGTTCCGGGGTCTCTGACGGGATCCTGCGGGCTCTGTTGGGATCCTGCGGGCTCTGATGGGGTCTTGGGGGCTCTGTTGGGGTCCTTGGAACTCTGTTGTGGTCCTGGGGTCTCTGTTGTGGTCCTGGGGTCTCTGTTGGGATCCTGGGGGCTCTGTTGTGGTCCTGGGGGCTCTGTTGTGGTCCTGGGGGCTCTGTTGTGGTCCTGGGGGCTCTGTTGTGGTCCTGAGGGTTCTGTTTGGGTCCTGGGGGCTCTGTTCGTGTCCCGGGGTCTCTGATGGGATCCTGCGGGCTCAGTTCGTGTCCTGGGGGCTCTGTTGGGGTCCTGGTGCCTCTGTTCGGGTCCTGGTGGCTCTGTTCGGGTCCTGGTGGCTCTGTTCGGGTCCTGGGGGCTCTGTTGTGGTCCTGGGGGCTCTGTTGGGATCCTGCGGGCTCTGCTGGGGTCCTGGGGGCTCCGTTCGTGTCATGCAAACTCTGTTGTGGTCTTGGGGGTTGTGTTCGGGTCCTGGGGGTTCTGTTTGTGTCCCGGGGTCTCTGTTGGGATCCTGCGGGCTCTGTTGTGGTCCTGGGGGCTCTGTTGGGGTCCTGTGAGCTGTGTTGGGGTCCTGGGGGCTCTGTTCGGGTCCTGAGGGCTCTGTTGTGGGCCTGGGGGTTCTGTTGGTGTCCCGGGGCCTCTGTTGGGGTCCTGGGGGCTCTGTTCGTGTCCTGTGGGCTCTGTTGTGGTCCCAGGGGCTCTGTTGTGGTCCCGAGGGCTCTGTTAGGGTCCCGGGGGCTCTGTTGGGGTCCCGTGGGCTCTATTGTGGTCCCGGGGGCTCTGTTGGGGTCCCGGGGGCTCTGTTGGGGTCCTGGGGGCTCTCTTCGAGTCCTGGGGGCTCTGGTGTGGTCTTAGGGGCTCTGTTGTTGTCCTGGTGGTTCTCTTCGGGTCCTGGGGGCTCTGCTGTTGTCCTGGGGTCTCTGTTGTGGTCCTGGGGGCTCTGTTGTTGTCCTGGGGGCTCTGTTGTTGTCCTGGAGGTTCTGTTGTGGTCCTGGGGGCTCTGTTGTGGTCCTGGGGGCTCTGTTGGTGTCCTGGGTCCTCTGTTCGGTTCTTGGGGGCTCTTTTGTTCTCCTGGTGTCTCTCTTCGTGTCCTGGCGTCTCTGTTGGTGTCCTGGAGGCTCTGTTGTGTTCCTCGAGGCTCTTTTCGTGTCCCTGTAGCTCTGTTCTGGTCTCGGGGGCTCTGTTGGGCTCCCGGGGGTTTTGCTGAAGTCCTGGGAGCTTCTGTTGGGGTCCTGGGGGCTCTGTTGAGGTCCTGGGGTCTCTGTTGTGGTCCTGGGGTCTCTGTTGTTGTCCTGCGGGCTCTGTTGTGGTCCTGGGGGTTCTGTTTGGGTCCTGGGGGCTCTGTTCGTGTCCCGGGGTCTCTGATTGGATCCTGCGGGCTCTGTTGGGGTTGTGGGGGCTCTGTTCGGGTCCTGGGGCCTCTGTTGGGGTTGTGTAGGCTCTGTTCGGGTCCTGGGGGCTCTGTTCGGGTCCTGGGGGCTCTGTTGTTGTCCTGGGGGTTCTGTTTGGGTCCTGGGGGTTCTGTTTGTGTCCCGGGGAATCTGTTGGGATCCTGCGGGCTCTGTTGGGGTTCTGGGGGCTCTGTTGGCATCTTGGGGGCTCTGTTGGGGTCCTTGGGGTTCTGTTCGGGTCCTGGGGTCTCTGTTCGTGTTCCGGGGTCTCTGACGGGATCCTGCGGGCTCTGTTGGTGTTCTGGGGGCTCTGTTGGGGTCCTTGGAACTCTGTTGTGGTCCTGGGGGCTCTGTTGTGGTCCTGGGGTCTCTGTTGGGATCCTGGGGCCTCTGTTGTGGTCCTGGGGGCTCTGTTGTGGTCCTGAGGGTTCTGTTTGGGTCCTGGGGGCTCTGTTCGTGTCCCGGGGTCTCTGATGGGATCCTGCGGGCTCTGTTCGTGTCCTTGGGGCTCTGTTCGGGTCCTGGGGCCTCTGTTGGGGTTGTGTAGGCTCTGTTCGGGTCCTGGTGGCTCTGTTGGGGTCCTGGGGGCTCCGTTCGGGTCATGCGAACTCTGTTGTGGTCTTGGGGGTTGTGTTCGAGTCCTGGGGGTTCTGTTTGTGTCCCGGGGTCTCTGTTGGGATCCTGCGGGCTCTGTTGTGGTCCTGGGGGCTCTGTTGGGGTCCTGTGAGCTGTGTTGGGGTCCTGGGGGCTCTGTTCGGGTCCTGAGGGCTCTGTTGTGGGCCTGGGGGTTCTGTTGGTGTCCCGGGGCCTCTGTTGGGGTCCTGGGGGCTCTGTTCGTGTCCTGTGGGCTCTGTTGTTGTCCCAGGGGCTCTGTTGTGGTCCCGAGGGCTCTGTTAGGGTCCCGGGGGCTCTGTTGGGGTCCCGTGGGCTCTATTGTGGTCCCGGGGGCTCTGTTGGGGTCCCGGGGGCTCTGTTGGGGTCCTGGGGGCTCTCTTCGAGTCCTGGGGGCTCTGGTGTGGTCCTGGGGGCTTTGGTGTGGTCGTGTGGGCTCTGTTGGTGTCCTGGGGGCTCTCTTGCTCTCCTGGGGGCTCTTTTGGCGTTTTGGGGTCTCTGTTTGAGTTCTGGGGGCTCTGATGGGATCCTGGGGACTCTGTTGTGGTCCTCGGGGCTCTGTTGTGGTCTTAGGGGCTCTGTTGTTGTCCTGGTGGTTCTCTTCGTGTCCTTGGGGCTCTGTTATGGTACTGGGGGCTCTGTTGTTGTCCTGGGGTCTCTGTTGTGGTCGTGGCGGATCTGTTGTTGTCCTGGCGTCTCTGTTGTGGTCCTGGGGGCTCTGTTGTGGTCCCAAGGGCTCTGTTAGGGTCCCGGGGGCTCTGTTGGGGTCCCGGGGGCTCTGTTGTGTTCCCGGGGGCTCTGTTGGGGTCCCGGGGGCTCTGTTGGTGTCCTGGTTTCTTTCTTCGTGAATTGGGATCTCTGTTTGGGTCCTGGGGGCTCTGTTGCAGTCGTGGGGGCTCTGTTGTGGTCCTGGGGGCTCTGTTGTGGTCCTGGGGGTTCTGTTTGGGTCCTGGGGGCTCTGTTCGTGTCCCGGGGTCTCTGATGTGATCCTGCGGGCTCTGTTGGGGTTGTGGGGGCTCTGTTCGGGTCCTGGGGCCTCTGTTGGGGTTGTGTAGGCTCTGCTCGGGTCCTGGTGGCTCTGTTCAGGTCCTGGGGGCTCTGTTGTGGTCCTGGGGGCTCTGTTGTGGTCCTGGGGGTTCTGTTTGTGTCCCGGGGAATCTGTTGGTATCCTGCGGGCTCTGTTGGGATTCTGGGGGCTCTGTTGGCATCTTGGGGGCTCTGTTAGAGTGTTTGGAGCTGTGTTGGCGTCCTGGGGGCTCCGTTCGTGTCCTGCGGGCTCAGTTGTGGTCTTGGGGGTTCTGTTCGGATCCTTGGGGTTCTGTTTATGTCCCACAGTCTCTGTTGGGATCCTGCGGGCTCTGTTGGGGTCCTGTGAGCTCTGTTGGGGTCCTGTGAGCTCTGTTGTGGTCCTGGGGGCTCTGTTCGGGTCCTGTGGGCTCTGTTCGGGTTCTGGGGCCTCTGTTGGGGTTGTGTAGGCTCTGTTGTGGTCCTGGGGGCTCTGTTGTGGTCCTGGGGGCTCTGTTGTTGTCCTGGGGGTTCTGTTTGGGTCCTGGGGGTTCTGTTTGTGTCCCGGGGAATCTGTTGGTATCCTGCGGGCTCTGTTGGGGTTCTGGGGGCTCTGTTGGCATCTTGGGGGCTCTGTTGGGGTCCTTGGAGTTCTGTTCGGGTCCTGGGGGCTCTGTTCGTGTTCCGGGGTCTCTGACGGGAACCTGCGGGCTCTGTTGGGATCCTGCAGGCTCTGTTGGGGTCTTGGGGGCTCTGTTGTGGTCCTTGGAACTCTGTTGTGGTCCTGGGGTCTCTGTTGTGGTCCTGGGGTCTCTGTTGGGATCCTGGGGGCTCTGTTGTGGTCCTGGGGGCTCTGTTGTGGTCCTGGGGGCTCTGTTGTGGTCCTGAGGGTTCTGTTTGGGTCCTGGGGGCTCTGTTCGTGTCCCGGGGTCTCTGATGGGATCCTGCGGGCTCTGTTCGTGTCCTGGGGGCTCTGTTCGGGTCCTGGGGCCTCTGTTGGGGTTGTGTAGGCTCTGTTCGGGTCCTGGTGGCTCTGTTCGGGTCCTGGGGGCTCTGTTGTGGTCCTGGGGTCTCTGTTGGGATCCTGCGGGCTCTGTTGGGGTCCTGGGGGCTCCGTTCGGGTCATTCGAACTCTGTTGTGGTCTTGGGGGTTGTGTTCGGGTCCTGGGGGTTCTGTTTGTGTCCCGGGGTCTCTGTTGGGATCCTGCGGGCTCTGTTGTGGTCCTGGGGGCTCTGTTGGGGTCCTGTGAGCAGTGTTGGGGTCCTGGGGGCTCTGTTCGTGTCCTGGGGGGCTCTGTTGTGGTCCCGGGGGCTCTGTTGTCGTCCCGAGGGCTCTGTTAGGGTCCCGGGGCTCTGTTGCGGTCCCGTGGGCTCTGTTGTGGTCCCGGGGGCTCTGTTGGGGTTCCGGGGGCTCTGTTGGGGTCCTGGGGGCTCTCTTCGAGTCCTGGGGGCTCTGGTGTGGTCTTAGGGGCTCTGTTGTTCTCCTGGTGGTTCTCTTCGGGTCCTGGGGGCTCTGTTGTTGTCCTGGGGGGTCTGCTGTGGTCCTGGGGTCTCTGTTGTTGTCCTGGGGGCTCTGTTGTTGTCCTGGGGGCTCTGTTGTGGTCCTGGGGGCTCTGTTGTGGTCCTGGGGGCTCTGTTGGTGTCCTGGGTCCTCTGTTCGGTTCTTGGGGGCTCTGTTGTTCTCCTGCTGTCTCTCTTCGTGTCCTGGCGTCTCTGTTGGTGTCCTGGAGGCTCTGTTGTGTTCCTCGAGGCTCTTTTCGTGTCCCTGTGGCTCTGTTCTTGTCTCGGGGGCTCTGTTGGGCTCCCGGGGGCTTTGCTGAAGTCCTGGGAGCTTCTGTTGGGGTCCTGGGGGCTCTGTTGAGGTCCTGGGGTCTCTGTTGTGGTCCTGGGGTTTCTGTTGTTGTCCTGCGGGCTCTGTTGTGGTCCTGGGGGTTCTGTTCGGGTCCTGGGGTCTCTGTTCGTGTTCCGGGGTCTCTGACGGGATCCTGTGGGCTCTGTTGGGGTTATGGGGGCTCTGTTGGGGTCTTGGGGGCTCTGTTGGGGTCCTTGGTACTCTGTTGTGGTCCTGGGGGCTCTGTTGTGGTCCTGGGGGTTCTGTTGTGGTCCTGGGGGTTCTGTTTGGTTCCTGGGGGCTCTGTTCGTGTCCCGGGGTCTCTGATGGGATCCTGCGGGCTCTCTTGGGGTTGTGGGGGCTGTGTTGGGGTCCTGGGGCCTCTGTTGTGGTCCTGGGGGCTCTGTTGTGGTCCTGGGGGCTCTGTTGTGGTCCTGGGGGCTCTGTTGTTGTCCTGGGGGTTCTGTTTGGGTCCTGGGGGTTCTGTTTGTGTCCCGGGGAATCTGTTGGGATCCTGCGGGCTCTGTTGGGGTTCTGGGGGCTCTGTTGGCATCTTGGGGGCTCTGTTGGGGTCCTTGGGGTTCTGTTCGGGTCCTGGGGGCTCTGTTCGTGTTCCGGGGTCTCTGACGGGATCCTGCGGGCTCTGTTGGGATCCTGCGGGCTCTGATGGTGTCTTGGGGGCTCTGTTGGGGTCCTTGGAACTCTGTTGTGGTCCTGGGGTCTCTGATGTGGTCCTGGGGTCTCTGTTGGGATCCTGGGGGCTCTGTTGTGGTCCTGGGGGCTCTGTTGTGGTCCTGGGGGCTCTGTTGTGGTCCTGAGGGTTCTGTTTGGGTCCTGGGGGCTCTGTTCGTGTCCCGGGGTCTCTGATGGGATCCTGCGGGCTCAGTTCGTGTCCTGGGGGCTCTGTTGGGGTCCTGGGGCCTCTGTTCGGGTCCTGGTGGCTCTGTTCGGGTCCTGGTGGCTCTGTTCGGGTCCTGGGGGCTCTGTTGTGGTCCTGGGGGCTCTGTTGGGATCCTGCGGGCTCTGTTGGGGTCCTGGGGGCTCCGTTCGGGTCATGCAAACTCTGTTGTGGTCTTGGGGGTTGTGTTCGGGTCCTGGGGGTTCTGTTTGTGTCCCGGGGTCTCTGTTGGGATCCTGCGGGCTCTGTTGTGGTCCTGGGGGCTCTGTTGGGGTCCTGTGAGCTGTGTTGGGGTCCTGGGGGCTCTGTTCGGGTCCTGAGGGCTCTGTTGTGGGCCTGGGGGTTCTGTTGGTGTCCCGGGGCCTCTGTTGGGGTCCTGGGGGCTCTGTTCGTGTCCTGTGGGCTCTGTTGTGGTCCCGGGGGCTCTGTTGTGGTCCCGAGGGCTCTGTTAGGGTCCCGGGGGCTCTGTTGGGGTCCCGTGGGCTCTATTGTGGTCCCGGGGGCTCTGTTGGGGTCCCGGGGGCTCTGTTGGGGTCCTGGGGGCTCTCTTCGAGTCCTGGGGGCTCTGGTGTGGTCTTAGGGGCTCTGTTGTTCTCCTGGTGGTTCTCTTCGGGTCCTGGGGGCTCTGTTGTTGTCCTGGGGTCTCTGTTGTGGTCCTGGGGGCTCTGTTGTTGTCCTGGGGGCTCTGTTGTTGTCCTGGAGGCTCTGTTGTGGTCCTGGGGGCTCTGTTGTGGTCCTGGGGGCTCTGTTGGTGTCCTGGGTCCTCTGTTCGGTTCTTGGGGGCTCTGTTGTTCTCCTGGTGTCTCTCTTCGTGTCCTGGCGTCTCTGTTGGTGTCCTGGAGGCTCTGTTGTGTTCCTCGAGGCTCTTTTCGTGTCCCTGTAGCTCTGTTCTGGTCTCGGGGGCTCTGTTGGGCTCCCGGGGGTTTTGCTGAAGTCCTGGGAGCTTCTGTTGGGGTCCTGGGGGCTCTGTTGAGGTCCTGGGGTCTCTGTTGTGGTCCTGGGGTCTCTGTTGTTGTCCTGCGGGCTCTGTTGTGGTCCTGGGGGTTCTGTTTGGGTCCTGGGGGCTCTGTTCGTGTCCCGGGGTCTCTGATGGGATCCTGCGGGCTCTCTTGGGGTTGTGGGGGCTCTGTTCGGGTCCTGGGGCCTCTGTTGGGGTTGTGTAGGCTCTGTTCGGGTCCTGGGGGCTCTGTTCGGGTCCTGGGGGCTCTGTTCGGGTCCTGGGGGCTCTGTTGTTGTCCTGGGGGTTCTGTTTGGGTCCTGGGGGTTCTGTTTGTGTCCCGGGGAATCTGTTGGGATCCTGCGGGCTCTGTTGGGGTTCTGGGGGCTCTGTTGGCATCTTGGGGGCTCTGTTGGGGTCCTTGGGGTTCTGTTCGGGTCCTGGGGTCTCTGTTCGTGTTCCGGGGTCTCTGACGGGATCCTGCGGGCTCTGTTGGTGTTCTGGGGGCTCTGTTGGGGTCCTTGGAACTCTGTTGTGGTCCTGGGGGCTCTGTTGTGGTCCTGGGGTCTCTGTTGGGATCCTGGGGGCTCTGTTGTGGTCCTGGGGGCTCTGTTGTGGTCCTGGGGGCTCTGTTGTGGTCCTGAGGGTTCTGTTTGGGTCCTGGGGGCTCTGTTCGTGTCCCGGGGTCTCTGATGGGATCCTGCGGGCTCTGTTCGTGTCCTTGGGGCTCTGTTCGGGTCCTGGGGCCTCTGTTGGGGTTGTGTAGGCTCTGTTCGGGTCCTGGTGGCTCTGTTCGGGTCCTGGGGGCTCTGTTTGTGTCCCGGGGTCTCTGTTGGGATCCTGCGGGCTCTGTTGTGGTCCTGGGGTCTCTGTTGGGATCCTGTGGGCTCTGTTGTGGTCCTGGGCGCTCTGTTGTGGTCCTGGGGGCTCTGTTGTGGTCCTGAGGGTTCTGTTTGGGTCCTGGGGGCTCTGTTCGTGTCCCGGGGTCTCTGATGGGATCCTGCGGGCTCTGTTCGTGTCCTTGGGGCTCTGTTCGGGTCCTGGGGCCTCTGTTGGGGTTGTGTAGGCTCTGTTCGGGTCCTGGTGGCTCTGTTGGGGTCCTGGGGGCTCCGTTCGGGTCATGCGAACTCTGTTGTGGTCTTGGGGGTTGTGTTCGGGTCCTGGGGGTTCTGTTTGTGGCCCGGGGTCTCTGTTGGGATCCTGCGGGCTCTGTTGTGGTCCTGGGGGCTCTGTTGGGGTCCTGTGAGCTGTGTTGGGGTCCTGGGGGCTCTGTTCGGGTCCTGAGGGCCCTGTTGTGGGCCTGGGGGTTCTGTTGGTGTCCCGGGGCCTCTGTTGGGGTCCTGGGGGCTCTGTTCGTGTCCTGTGGGCTCTGTTGTTGTCCCAGGGGCTCTGTTGTGGTAACGAGGGCTCTGTTAGGGTCCCGGGGGCTCTGTTGGGGTCCCGTGGGCTCTATTGTGGTCCCGGGGGCTCTGTTGGGGTCCCGGGGGCTCTGTTGGGGTCCTGGGGGCTCTCTTCGAGTCCTGGGGGCTCTGGTGTGGTCTTAGGGGCTCTGTTGTTCTCCTGGTGGTTCTCTTCGGGTCCTGGGGGCTCTGTTGTTGTCCTGGGGTCTCTGTTGTGGTCCTGGGGGCTCTGTTGTTGTCCTGGGGGCTCTGTTGTTGTCCTGGAGGCTCTGTTGTGGTCCTGGGGGCTCTGTTGTGGTCCTGGGGGCTCTGTTGGTGTCCTGGGTCCTCTGTTCGGTTCTTGGGGGCTCTGTTGTTCTCCTGGTGTCTCTCTTCGTGTCCTGGCGTCTCTGTTGGTGTCCTGGAGGCTCTGTTGTGTTCCTCGAGGCTCTTTTCGTGTCCCTGTAGCTCTGTTCTGGTCTCGGGGGCTCTATTGGGCTCCCGGGGGTTTTGCTGAAGTCCTGGGAGCTTCTGTTGGGGTCCTGGGGGCTCTGTTGAGGTCCTGGGGTCTCTGTTGTGGTCCTGGGGTCTCTGTTGTTGTCCTGCGGGCTCTGTTGTGGTCCTGGGGGTTCTGTTTGGGTCCTGGGGGCTCTGTTCGTGTCCCGGGGTCTCTGATGGGATCCTGCGGGCTCTGTTGGGGTTATGGGGGCTCTGTTCGGGTCCTGGGGCCTCTGTTGGGGTTGTGTAGGCTCTGTTCGGGTCCTGGGGGCTCTGTTGTTGTCCTGGGGGCTCTGTTGTTGTCCTGGGGGTTCTGTTTGGGTCCTGGGGGTTCTGTTTGTGTCCCGGGGAATCTGTTGGGATCCTGCGGGCTCTGTTGGGGTTCTGGGGGCTCTGTTGGCATCTTGGGGGCTCTGTTGGGGTCCTTGGGGTTCTGTTCGGGTCCTGGGGTCTCTGTTCGTGTTCCGGGGTCTCTGACGGGATCCTGCGGGCTCTGTTGGTGTTCTGGGGGCTCTGTTGGGGTCCTTGGAACTCTGTTGTGGTCCTGGGGGCTCTGTTGTGGTCCTGGGGTCTCTGTTGGGATCCTGGGGGCTCTGTTGTGGTCCTGGGGGCTCTGTTGTGGTCCTGGGGGCTCTGTTGTGGTCCTGAGGGTTCTGTTTGGGTCCTGGGGGCTCTGTTCGTGTCCCGGGGTCTCTGATGGGATCCTGCGGGCTCTGTTCGTGTCCTTGGGGCTCTGTTCGGGTCCTGGGGCCTCTGTTGGGGTTGTGTAGGCTCTGTTCGGGTCCTGGTGGCTCTGTTCGGGTCCTGGGGGCTCTGTTGTGGTCCTGGGGTCTCTGTTGGGATCCTGCGGGCTCTGTTGTGGTCCTGGGGTCTCTGTTGGGATCCTGGGGGCTCTGTTGTGGTCCTGGGCGCTCTGTTGTGGTCCTGGGGGCTCTGTTGTGGTCCTGAGGGTTCTGTTTGGGTCCTGGGGGCTCTGTTCGTGTCCCGGGGTCTCTGATGGGATCCTGCGGGCTCTGTTCGTGTCCTTGGGGCTCTGTTCGGGTCCTGGGGCCTCTGTTGGGGTTGTGTAGGCTCTGTTCGGGTCCTGGTGGCTCTGTTGGGGTCCTGGGGGCTCCGTTCGGGTCATGCGAACTCTGTTGTGGTCTTGGGGGTTGTGTTCGGGTCCTGGGGGTTCTGTTTGTGTCCCGGGGTCTCTGTTGGGATCCTGCGGGCTCTGTTGTGGTCCTGGGGGCTCTGTTGGGGTCCTGTGAGCTGTGTTGGGGTCCTGGGGGCTCTGTTCGGGTCCTGAGGGCCCTGTTGTGGGCCTGGGGGTTCTGTTGGTGTCCCGGGGCCTCTGTTGGGGTCCTGGGGGCTCTGTTCGTGTCCTGTGGGCTCTGTTGTTGTCCCAGGGGCTCTGTTGTGGTCCCGAGGGCTCTGTTAGGGTCCCGGGGGCTCTGTTGGGGTCCCGTGGGCTCTATTGTGGTCCTGGGGGCTCTGTTGGGGTCCCGGGGGCTCTGTTGGGGTCCTGGGGGCTCTCTTCGAGTCCTGGGGGCTCTGGTGTGTTCCTGGGGGCTTTGGTGTGGTCGTGTGGGCTCTGTTGGTGTCCTGGGGGCTCTCTTGCTGTCCTGGGGGCTCTTTTGGCGTTTTGGGTTCTCTGTTTGAGTTCTGGGGGCTCTGATGGGATCCTGGGGACTCTGTTGTGGTCCTGGGGGCTCTGTTGTGGTCTTAGGGGCTCTGTTGTTGTCCTGGTGGTTCTCTTCGGGTCCTTGGGGCTCTGTTATGGTACTGGGGGCTCTGTTGTTGTCCTGGGGTCTCTGTTGTGGTCGTGGCAGATCTGTTGTTGTCCTGGCGTCTCTGTTGTGGTCCTGGGGGCTCTGTTGTGGTCCCAAGGGCTCTGTTAGGGTCCCGGGGGCTTTGTTAGGGTCCCGGGGGCTCTGTTGTGTTCCCGGGGGCTCTGTTGGGGTCCCGGGGGCTCTGTTGTTGTCCTGGTTGCTTTCTTCGTGAATTGGGATCTCTGTTTGGGTCCTGGGGGCTCTGTTGCAGTCCTGGGGGCTCTGTTGTGGTCCTGGGGGCTCTGTTGTGGTCCTGGGGGTTCTGTTTGGGTCCTGGGGGCTCTGTTCGTGTCCCGGGGTCTCTGATGGGATCCTGCGGGCTCTGTTGGGGTTGTGGGGGCTCTGTTCGGGTCCTGGGGCCTCTGTTGGGGTTGTGTAGGCTCTGTTCGGGTCCTGGTGGCTCTGTTCAGGTCCTGGGGGCTCTGTTGTGGTCCTGGGGGCTCTGTTGTGGTCCTGGGGGTTCTGTTTGTGTCCCGGGGAATCTGTTGGGATCCTGCGGGCTCTGTTGGGATTCTGGGGGCTCTGTTGGCATCTTGGGGGCTCTGTTAGAGTGTTTGGAGCTGTGTTGGCGTCCTGGGGGCTCCGTTCGTGTCCTGCGGGCTCAGTTGTGGTCTTGGGGGTTCTGTTCGGATCCTTGGGGTTCTGTTTATGTCCCACAGTCTCTGTTGGGATCCTGCGGGCTCTGTTGGGGTCCTGTGAGCTCTGTTGGGGTCCTGTGAGCTCTGTTGTGGTCCTGGGGGCTCTGTTCGGGTCCTGTGGGCTCTGTTCGGGTTCTGGGGCCTCTGTTGGGGTTGTGTAGGCTCTGTTGTGGTCCTGGGGGCTCTGTTGTGGTCCTGGGGGCTCTGTTGTTGTCCTGGGGGTTCTGTTTGGGTCCTGGGGGTTCTGTTTGTGTCCCGGGGAATCTGCTGGGATCCTGCGGGCTCTGTTGGGGTTCTGGGGGCTCTGTTGGCATCTTGGGGGCTCTGTTGGGGTCCTTGGAGTTCTGTTCGGGTCCTGGGGGCTCTGTTCGTGTTCCGGGGTCTCTGACGGGAACCTGCGGGCTCTGTTGGGATCCTGCAGGCTCTGTTGGGGTCTTGGGGGCTCTGTTGTGGTCCTTGGAACTCTGTTGTGGTCCTGGGGTCTCTGTTGTGGTCCTGGGGTCTCTGTTGGGATCCTGGGGGCTCTGTTGTGGTCCTGGGGGCTCTGTTGTGGTCCTGGGGGCTCTGTTGTGGTCCTGAGGGTTCTGTTTGGGTCCTGGGGGCTCTGTTCGTGTCCCGGGGTCTCTGATGGGATCCTGCGGGCTCTGTTCGTGTCCTGGGGGATCTGTTCGGGTCCTGGGGCCTCTGTTGGGGTTGTGTAGGCTCTGTTCGGGTCCTGGTGGCTCTGTTCGGGTCCTGGGGGCTCTGTTGTGGTCCTGGGGTCTCTGTTGGGATCCTGCGGGCTCTGTTGGGGTCCTGGGGGCTCCGTTCGGGTCATGCGAACTCTGTTGTGGTCTTGGGGGTTGTGTTCGGGTCCTGGGGTTTCTGTTTGTGTAACGGGGTCTCTGTTGGGATCCTGCGGGCTCTGTTGTGGTCCTGGGGGCTCTGTTGGGGTCCTGTGAGCAGTGTTGGGGTCCTGGGGGCTCTGTTCGTGTCCTGTGGGCTCTGTTGTGGTCCCGGGGGCTCTGTTGTCGTCCCGAGGGCTCTGTTAGGGTCCCGGGGCTCTGTTGGGGTCCCGTGGGCTCTATTGTGTTCCCGGGGGCTCTGTTGGGGTTCCGGGGGCTCTGTTGGGGTCCTGGGGGCTCTCTTCGAGTCCTGGGGGCTCTGGTGTGGTCTTAGGGGCTCTGTTGTTCTCCTGGTGGTTCTCTTTGGGTCCCGGGGGCTCTGTTGTTGTCCTGGGGGGTCTGCTGTGGTCCTGGGGTCTCTGTTGTTGTCCTGGGGGCTCTGTTGTTGTCCTGGGGGCTCTGTTGGTGTCCTGGGTCCTCTGTTCGGTTCTTGGGGGCTCTGTTGTTCTCCTGCTGTCTCTCTTCGTGTCCTGGCGTCTCTGTTGGTGTCCAGGGGCTCTGTTGTGTTCGTCGAGGCTCTTTTCGTGTCCCTGTGGCTCTGTTCTGGTCTCGGGGGCTCTGTTGGGCTCCCGGGGGCTTTGCTGAAGTCCTGGGAGCTTCTGTTGGGGTCCTGGGGGCTCTGTTGAGGTCCTGGGGTCTCTGTTGTGGTCCTGGGGTTTCTGTTGTTGTCCTGCGGGCTCTGTTGTGGTCCTGGGGGTTCTGTTCGGGTCCTGGGGTCTCTGTTCGTGTTCTGGGGTCTCTGACGGGATCCTGTGGGCTCTGTTGGGGTTATGGGGGGCTCTGTTGGGGTCTTGGGGGCTCTGTTGGGGTCCTTGGAAATCTGTTGTGGTCCTGGGGGCTCTGTTGTGGTCCTGGGGGCTCTGTTGTGGTCCTGGGGTCTCTGTTGGGATCCTGGGGTCTCTGTTGTGGTCCTGGGGGCTCTGTTGTGGTCCTGGGGGTTCTGTTTGGGTCCTGGAGGCTCTGTTCGTGTCCCGGGGTCTCTGATGGGATCCTGCGGGCTCTCTTGGGGTTGTGGGGGCTCTGTTCGGGTCCTGGGGCCTCTGTTGGGGTTGTGTAGGCTCTGTTGTGGTCCTGGGGGCTCTGTTGTGGTCCTGGGGGCTCTGTTGTTGTCCTGGGGGTTCTGTTTGGGTCCTGGGGGTTCTGTTTGTGTCCCGGGGAATCTGTTGGGATCCTGCGGGCTCTGTTGGGGTTCTGGGGGCTCTGTTGGCATCTTGGGGGCTCTGTTGGGGTCCTTGGGGTTCTGTTCGGGTCCTGGGGGCTCTGTTCGTGTTCCGGGGTCTCTGACGGGATCCTGCGGGCTCTGTTGGGATCCTGCGGGCTCTGATGGGGTCTTGGGGGCTCTGTTGGGGTCCTTGGAACTCTGTTGTGGTCCTGGGGGCTCTGTTGTGGTCCTGGGGTCTCTGTTGGGATCCTGGGGGCTCTGTTGTGGTCCTGGGGGCTCTGTTGTGGTCCTGGGGGCTCTGTTGTGGTCCTGAGGGTTCTGTTTGGGTCCTGGGGGCTCTGTTCGTGTCCCGGGGTCTCTGATGGGATCCTGCGGGCTCAGTTCGTGTCCTGGGGGCTCTGTTGGGGTCCTGGGGCCTCTGTTCGGGTCCTGGTGGCTCTGTTCGGGTCCTGGTGGCTCTGTTCGGGTCCTGGGGGCTCTGTTGTGGTCCTGGGGGCTCTGTTGGTATCCTGCGGGCTCTGTTGGGGTCCTGGGGGCTCCGTTCGGGTCATGCAAACTCTGTTGTGGTCTTGGGGGTTGTGTTCGGGTCCTGGGGGTTCTGTTTGTGTCCCGGGGTCTCTGTTGGGATCCTGCGGGCTCTGTTGTGGTCCTGGGGGCTCTGTTGGGGTCCTGTGAGCTGTGTTGGGGTCCTGGGGGCTCTGTTCGGGTCCTGAGGGCTCTGTTGTGGGCCTGGGGGTTCTGTTGGTGTCCCGGGGCCTCTGTTGGGGTCCTGGGGGCTCTGTTCGTGTCCTGTGGGCTCTGTTGTGGTCCCGGGGGCTCTGTTGTGGTCCCGAGGGCTCTGTTAGGGTCCCGGGGGCTCTGTTGGGGTCCCGTGGGCTCTATTGTGGTCCCGGGGGCTCTGTTGGGGTCCTGGGGGCTCTGTTGGGGTCCTGGGGGCTCTTTTCGAGTCCTGGGGGCTCTGGTGTGGTCTTAGGGGCTCTGTTGTTGTCCTGGTGGTTCTCTTCGGGTCCTGGGGGCTCTGTTGTTGTCCTGGGGTCTCTGTTGTGGTCCTGGGGGCTCTGTTGTTGTCCTGGGGGCTCTGTTGTTGTCCTGGAGGCTCTGTTGTGGTCCTGGGGGCTCTGTTGTGGTCCTGGGGGCTCTGTTGGTGTCCTGTGTCCTCTGTTCGGTTCTTCGGGGCTCTGTTGTTCTCCTGGTGTCTCTCTTCGTGTCCTGGCGTCTCTGTTGGTGTCCTGGAGGCTCTGTTGTGTTCCTCGAGGCTCTTTTCGTGTCCCTGTAGCTCTGTTCTGGTCTCGGGGGCTCTGTTGGGCTCCCGGGGGTTTTGCTGAAGTCCTGGGAGCTTCTGTTGGGGTCCTGGGGGCTCTGTTGAGGTCCTGGGGTCTCTGTTGTGGTCCTGGGGTCTCTGTTGTTGTCCTGCGGGCTCTGTTGTGGTCCTGGGGGTTCTGTTTGGGTCCTGGGGGCTCTGTTCGTGTCCCGGGGTCTCTGATGGGATCCTGCGGGCTCTGTTGGGGTTGTGGGGGCTCTGTTCGGGTCCTGGGGCCTCTGTTGGGGTTGTGTAGGCTCTGTTCGGGTCCTGGGGGCTCTGTTCGGGTCCTGGGGGCTCTGTTGTTGTCCTGGGGGTTCTGTTTGGGTCCTGGGGGTTCTGTTTGTGTCCCGGGGAATCTGTTGGGATCCTGCGGGCTCTGTTGGGGTTCTGGGGGCTCTGTTGGCATCTTGGGGGCTCTGTTGGGGTCCTTGGGGTTCTGTTCGGGTCCTGGGGTCTCTGTTCGTGTTCCGGGGTCTCTGACGGGATCCTGCGGGCTCTGTTGGTGTTCTGGGGGCTCTGTTGGGGTCCTTGGAACTCTGTTGTGGTCCTGGGGGCTCTGTTGTGGTCCTGGGGTCTCTGTTGGGATCCTGGGGGCTCTGTTGTGGTCCTGGGGGCTCTGTTGTGGTCCTGGGGGCTCTGTTGTGGTCCTGAGGGTTCTGTTTGGGTCCTGGGGGCTCTGTTCGTGTCCCGGGGTCTCTGATGGGATCCTGCGGGCTCTGTTCGTGTCCTTGGGGCTCTGTTCGGGTCCTGGGGCCTCTGTTGGGGTTGTGTAGGCTCTGTTCGGGTCCTGGTGGCTCTGTTCGGGTCCTGGGGGCTCTGTTGTGGTTCTGGGGTCTCTGTTGGGATCCTGCGGGCTCTGTTGTGGTCCTGGGGTCTCTGTTGGGATCCTGGGGGCTCTGTTGTGGTCCTGGGCGCTCTGTTGTGGTCCTGGGGGCTCTGTTGTGGTCCTGAGGGTTCTGTTTGGGTCCTGGGGGCTCTGTTCGGGTTCTGGGGCCTCTGTTGGGGTTGTGTAGGCTCTGTTGTGGTCCTGGGGGCTCTGTTGTGGTCCTGGGGGCTCTGTTGTTGTCCTGGGGGTTCTGTTTGGGTCCTGGGGGTTCTGTTTGTGTCCCGGGGAATCTGCTGGGATCCTGCGGGCTCTGTTGGGGTTCTGGGGGCTCTGTTGGCATCTTGGGGGCTCTGTTGGGGTCCTTGGAGTTCTGTTCGGGTCCTGGGGGCTCTGTTCGTGTTCCGGGGTCTCTGACGGGAACCTGCGGGCTCTGTTGGGATCCTGCAGGCTCTGTTGGGGTCTTGGGGGCTCTGTTGTGGTCCTTGGAACTCTGTTGTGGTCCTGGGGTCTCTGTTGTGGTCCTGGGGTCTCTGTTGGGATCCTGGGGGCTCTGTTGTGGTCCTGGGGGCTCTGTTGTGGTCCTGGGGGCTCTGTTGTGGTCCTGAGGGTTCTGTTTGGGTCCTGGGGGCTCTGTTCGTGTCCCGGGGTCTCTGATGGGATCCTGCGGGCTCTGTTCGTGTCCTGGGGGCTCTGTTCGGGTCCTGGGGCCTCTGTTGGGGTTGTGTAGGCTCTGTTCGGGTCCTGGTGGCTCTGTTCGGGTCCTGGGGGCTCTGTTGTGGTCCTGGGGTCTCTGTTGGGATCCTGCGGGCTCTGTTGGGGTCCTGGGGGCTCCGTTCGGGTCATGCGAACTCTGTTGTGGTCTTGGGGGTTGTGTTCGGGTCCTGGGGGTTCTGTTTGTGTCCCGGGGTCTCTGTTGGGATCCTGCGGGCTCTGTTGTGGTCCTGGGGGCTCTGTTGGGGTCCTGTGAGCAGTGTTGGGGTCCTGGGGGCTCTGTTCGTGTCCTGTGGGCTCTGTTGTGGTCCCGGGGGCTCTGTTGTCGTCCCGAGGGCTCTGTTAGGGTCCCGGGGCTCTGTTGGGGTCCCGTGGGCTCTATTGTGTTCCCGGGGGCTCTGTTGGGGTTCCGGGGGCTCTGTTGGGGTCCTGGGGGCTCTCTTCGAGTCCTGGGGGCTCTGGTGTGGTCTTAGGGGCTCTGTTGTTCTCCTGGTGGTTCTCTTTGGGTCCTGGGGGCTCTGTTGTTGTCCTGGGGGGTCTGCTGTGGTCCTGGGGTCTCTGTTGTTGTCCTGGGGGCTCTGTTGTTGTCCTGGGGGCTCTGTTGGTGTCCTGGGTCCTCTGTTCGGTTCTTGGGGGCTCTGTTGTTCTCCTGCTGTCTCTCTTCGTGTCCTGGCGTCTCTGTTGGTGTCCTGGGGGCTCTGTTGTGTTCGTCGAGGCTCTTTTCGTGTCCCTGTGGCTCTGTTCTGGTCTCGGGGGCTCTGTTGGGCTCCCGGGGGCTTTGCTGAAGTCCTGGGAGCTTCTGTTGGGGTCCTGGGGGCTCTGTTGAGGTCCTGGGGTCTCTGTTGTGGTTCTGGGGTCTCTGTTGGGATCCTGCGGGCTCTGTTGTGGTCCTGGGGTCTCTGTTGGGATCCTGGGGGCTCTGTTGTGGTCCTGGGCGCTCTGTTGTGGTCCTGGGGGCTCTGTTGTGGTCCTGAGGGTTCTGTTTGGGTCCTGGGGGCTCTGTTCGGGTTCTGGGGCCTCTGTTGGGGTTGTGTAGGCTCTGTTGTGGTCCTGGGGGCTCTGTTGTGGTCCTGGGGGCTCTGTTGTTGTCCTGGGGGTTCTGTTTGGGTCCTGGGGGTTCTGTTTGTGTCCCGGGGAATCTGCTGGGATCCTGCGGGCTCTGTTGGGGTTCTGGGGGCTCTGTTGGCATCTTGGGGGCTCTGTTGGGGTCCTTGGAGTTCTGTTCGGGTCCTGGGGGCTCTGTTCGTGTTCCGGGGTCTCTGACGGGAACCTGCGGGCTCTGTTGGGATCCTGCAGGCTCTGTTGGGGTCTTGGGGGCTCTGTTGTGGTCCTTGGAACTCTGTTGTGGTCCTGGGGTCTCTGTTGTGGTCCTGGGGTCTCTGTTGGGATCCTGGGGGCTCTGTTGTGGTCCTGGGGGCTCTGTTGTGGTCCTGAGGGTTCTGTTTGGGTCCTGGGGGCTCTGTTCGTGTCCCGGGGTCTCTGATGGGATCCTGCGGGCTCTGTTCGTGTCCTGGGGGATCTGTTCGGGTCCTGGGGCCTCTGTTGGGGTTGTGTAGGCTCTGTTCGGGTCCTGGTGGCTCTGTTCGGGTCCTGGGGGCTCTGTTGTGGTCCTGGGGTCTCTGTTGGGATCCTGCGGGCTCTGTTGGGGTCCTGGGGGCTCCGTTCGGGTCATGCGAACTCTGTTGTGGTCTTGGGGGTTGTGTTCGGGTCCTGGGGGTTCTGTTTGTGTCCCGGGGTCTCTGTTGGGATCCTGCGGGCTCTGTTGTGGTCCTGGGGGCTCTGTTGGGGTCCTGTGAGCAGTGTTGGGGTCCTGGGGGCTCTGTTCGTGTCCTGTGGGCTCTGTTGTGGTCCCGGGGGCTCTGTTGTCGTCCCGAGGGCTCTGTTAGGGTCCCGGGGCTCTGTTGGGGTCCCGTGGGCTCTATTGTGTTCCCGGGGGCTCTGTTGGGGTTCCGGGGGCTCTGTTGGGGTCCTGGGGGCTCTCTTCGAGTCCTGGGGGCTCTGGTGTGGTCTTAGGGGCTCTGTTGTTCTCCTGGTGGTTCTCTTTGGGTCCTGGGGGCTCTGTTGTTGTCCTGGGGGGTCTGCTGTGGTCCTGGGGTCTCTGTTGTTGTCCTGGGGGCTCTGTTGTTGTCCTGGGGGCTCTGTTGGTGTCCTGGGTCCTCTGTTCGGTTCTTGGGGGCTCTGTTGTTCTCCTGCTGTCTCTCTTCGTGTCCTGGCGTCTCTGTTGGTGTCCTGGGGGCTCTGTTGTGTTCGTCGAGGCTCTTTTCGTGTCCCTGTGGCTCTGTTCTGGTCTCGGGGGCTCTGTTGGGCTCCCGGGGGCTTTGCTGAAGTCCTGGGAGCTTCTGTTGGGGTCCTGGGGGCTCTGTTGAGGTCCTGGGGTCTCTGTTGTGGTCCTGGGGTTTCTGTTGTTGTCCTGCGGGCTCTGTTGTGGTCCTGGGGGTTCTGTTCGGGTCCTGGGGTCTCTGTTCGTGTTCCGGGGTCTCTGACGGGATCCTGTGGGCTCTGTTGGGGTTATGGGGGCTCTGTTGGGGTCTTGGGGGCTCTGTTGGGGTCCTTGGAACTCTGTTGTGGTCCTGGGGGCTCTGTTGTGGTCCTGGGGTCTCTGTTGGGATCCTGGGGTCTCTGTTGTGGTCCTGGGGGCTCTGTTGTGGTCCTGGGGGTTCTGTTTGGGTCCTGGGGGCTCTGTTCGTGTCCCGGGGTCTCTGATGGGATCCTGCGGGCTCTCTTGGGGTTGTGGGGGCTCTGTTCGGGTCCTGGGGCCTCTGTTGGGGTTGTGTAGGCTCTGTTGTGGTCCTGGGGGCTCTGTTGTGGTCCTGGGGGCTCTGTTGTGGTCCTGGGGGCTCTGTTGTTGTCCTGGGGGTTCTGTTTGGGTCCTGGGGGTTCTGTTTGTGTCCCGGGGAATCTGTTGGGATCCTGCGGGCTCTGTTGGGGTTCTGGGGGCTCTGTTGGCATCTTGGGGGCTCTGTTGGGGTCCTTGGGGTTCTGTTCGGGTCCTGGGGGCTCTGTTCGTGTTCCGGGGTCTCTGACGGGATCCTGCGGGCTCTGTTGGGATCCTGCGGGCTCTGATGGTGTCTTGGGGGCTCTGTTGGGGTCCTTGGAACTCTGTTGTGGTCCTGGGGTCTCTGATGTGGTCCTGGGGTCTCTGTTGGGATCCTGGGGGCTCTGTTGTGGTCCTGGGGGCTCTGTTGTGGTCCTGAGGGTTCTGTTTGGGTCCTGGGGGCTCTGTTCGTGTCCCGGGGTCTCTGATGGGATCCTGCGGGCTCAGTTCGTGTCCTGGTGGCTCTGTTCGGGTCCTGGGGGCTCTGTTGTGGTCCTGGGGGCTCTGTTGGGATCCTGCGGGCTCTGTTGGGGTCCTGGGGGCTCCGTTCGGGTCATGCAAAATCTGTTGTGGTCTTGGGGGTTGTGTTCGGGTCCTGGGGGTTCTGTTTGTGTCCCGGGGTCTCTGTTGGGATCCTGCGGGCTCTGTTATGGTCCTGGGGGCTCTGTTGGGGTCCTGTGAGCTGTGTTGGGGTCCTGGGGGCTCTGTTCGGGTCCTGGTGCCTCTGTTCGGGTCCTGGGGCCTCTGTTGGGGTCCTGGGGGCTCTGTTGTGGGCCTGGGGGTTCTGTTGGTGTCCCGGGGCCTCTGTTGGGGTCCTGGGGGCTCTGTTCGTGTCCTGTGGGTTCTGTTGTGGTCCCGGGGGCTCTGTTGTGGTCCCGAGGGCTCTGTTAGGGTCCCGGGGGCTCTGTTGGGGTCCCGTGGGCTCTATTGTGGTCCCGGGGGCTCTGTTGGGGTCCCGGGGGCTCTGTTGGGGTCCTGGGGGCTCTCTTCGAGTCCTGGGGGCTCTGGTGTGGTCTTAGGGGCTCTGTTGTTCTCCTGGTGGTTCTCTTCGGGTCCTGGGGGCTCTGTTGTTGTCCTGGGGGGTCTGCTGTGGTCCTGGGGTCTCTGTTGTTGTCCTGGGGGCTCTGTTGTGGTCCTGGGGGCTCTGTTGTGGTCCTGGGGGCTCTGTTGGTGTCCTGGGTCCTCTGTTCGGTTCTTGGGGGCTCTGTTGTTCTCCTGGTGTCTCTCTTCGTGTCCTGGCGTCTCTGTTGGTGTCCTGGGGGCTCTGTTGTGTTCCTCGAGGCTCTTTTCGTGTCCCTGTGGCTCTGTTCTGGTCTCGGGGGCTCTGTTGGGCTCCCGGGGGCTTTGCTGAAGTCCTGGGAGCTTCTGTTGGGGTCCTGGGGGCTCTGTTGAGGTCCTGGGGTCTCTGTTGTGGTCCTGGGGTTTCTGTTGTTGTCCTGCGGGCTCTGTTGTGGTCCTGGGGGTTCTGTTCGGGTCCTGGGGTCTCTGTTCGTGTTCCGGGGTCTCTGACGGGATCCTGTGGGCTCTGTTGGGGTTCTGGGGGCTCTGTTGGGGTCCCGGGGGCTCTGTTGTGGTCCTTGGAACTCTGTTGTGGTCCTGGGGGCTCTGTTGTGGTCCTGGGGGCTCTGTTGTGGTCCTGGGGGTTCTGTTTGGGTCCTGGGGGCTCTGTTCGTGTCCCGGGGTCTCTGATGGGATCCTGCGGGCTCTCTTGGGGTTGTGGGGGCTCTGTTCGGGTCCTGGGGCCTCTGTTGGGGTTGTGTAGGCTCTGTTCGGGTCCTGGGGGCTCTGTTGTGGTCCTGGGGGCTCTGTTGTTGTCCTGGGGGTTCTGTTTGGGTCCTGGGGGTTCTGTTTGTGTCCCGGGGAATCTGTTGGGATCCTGCGGGCTCTGTTGGGGTTCTGGGGGCTCTGTTGGCATCTTGGGGGCTCTGTTGGGGTCCTTGGGGTTCTGTTCGGGTCCTGGGGTCTCTGTTCGTGTTCCGGGGTCTCTGACGGGATCCTGCGGGCTCTGTTGGGATCCTGCGGGCTCTGATGGGGTCTTGGGGGCTCTGTTGGGGTCCTTGGAACTCTGTTGTGGTCCTGGGGGCTCTGTTGTGGTCCTGGGGTCTCTGTTGGGATCCTGGGGGCTCTGTTGTGGTCCTGGGGGCTCTGTTCGGGTCCTGGGGGCTCTGTTGTGGTCCTGAGGGTTCTGTTTGGGTCCTGGGGGCTCTGTTCGTGTCCCGGGGTCTCTGATGGGATCCTGCGGGATCAGTTCGTGTCCTGGGGGCTCTGTTGGGGTCCTGGGGCCTCTGTTCGGGTCCTGGTGGCTCTGTTCGGGTCCTGGTGGCTCTGTTCGGGTCCTGGGGGCTCTGTTGTGGTCCTGGGGGCTCTGTTGGGATCCTGCGGGCTCTGTTGGGGTCCTGGGGGCTCCGTTCGGGTCATGCAAACTCTGTTGTGGTCTTGGGGGTTGTGTTCGGGTCCTGGGGGTTCTGTTTGTGTCCCGGGGTCTCTGTTGGGATCCTGCGGGCTCTGTTGTGGTCCTGGGGGCTCTGTTGGGGTCCTGTGAGCTGTGTTGGGGTCCTGGGGGCTCTGTTCGGGTCCTGAGGGCTCTGTTGTGGGCCTGGGGGTTCTGTTGGTGTCCCGGGGCCTCTGTTGGGGTCCTGGGGGCTCTGTTCGTGTCCTGTGGGCTCTGTTGTGGTCCCGGGGGCTCTGTTGTGGTCCCGAGGGCTCTGTTAGGGTCCCGGGGGCTCTGTTGGGGTCCCGTGGGCTCTATTGTGGTCCCGGGGGCTCTGTTGGGGTCCCGGGGGCTCTGTTGGGGTCCTGGGGGCTCTTTTCGAGTCCTGGGGGCTCTGGTGTGGTCTTAGGGGCTCTGTTGTTGTCCTGGTGGTTCTCTTCGGGTCCTGGGGGCTCTGTTGTTGTCCTGGGGTCTCTGTTGTGGTCCTGGGGTCTCTGTTGTTGTCCTGGGGGCTCTGTTGTTGTCCTGGAGGCTCTGTTGTGGTCCTGGGGGCTCTGTTGTGGTCCTGGGGGCTCTGTTGGTGTCCTGGGTCCTCTGTTCGGTTCTTGGGGGCTCTGTTGTTCTCCTGGTGTCTCTCTTCGTGTCCTGGCGTCTCTGTTGGTGTCCTGGAGGCTCTGTTGTGTTCCTCGAGGCTCTTTTCGTGTCCCTGTAGCTCTGTTCTGGTCTCGGGGGCTCTGTTGGGCTCCCGGGGGTTTTGCTGAAGTCCTGGGAGCTTCTGTTGGGGTCCTGGGGGCTCTGTTGAGGTCCTGGGGTCTCTGTTGTGGTCCTGGGGTCTCTGTTGTTGTCCTGCGGGCTCTGTTGTGGTCCTGGGGGTTCTGTTTGGGTCCTGGGGGCTCTGTTCGTGTCCCGGGGTCTCTGATGGGATCCTGCGGGCTCTGTTGGGGTTGTGGGGGCTCTGTTCGGGTCCTGGGGCCTCTGTTGGGGTTGTGTAGGCTCTGTTCGGGTCCTGGGGGCTCTGTTCGGGTCCTGGGGGCTCTGTTGTTGTCCTGGGGGTTCTGTTTGGGTCCTGGGGGTTCTGTTTGTGTCCCGGGGAATCTGTTGGGATCCTGCGGGCTCTGTTGGGGTTCTGGGGGCTCTGTTGGCATCTTGGGGGCTCTGTTGGGGTCCTTGGGGTTCTGTTCGGGTCCTGGGGTCTCTGTTCGTGTTCCGGGGTCTCTGACGGGATCCTGCGGGCTCTGTTGGTGTTCTGGGGGCTCTGTTGGGGTCCTTGGAACTCTGTTGTGGTCCTGGGGGCTCTGTTGTGGTCCTGGGGTCTCTGTTGGGATCCTGGGGGCTCTGTTGTGGTCCTGGGGGCTCTGTTGTGGTCCTGAGGGTTCTGTTTGGGTCCTGGGGGCTCTGTTCGTGTCCCGGGGTCTCTGATGGGATCCTGCGGGCTCTGTTCGTGTCCTTGGGGCTCTGTTCGGGTCCTGGGGCCTCTGTTGGGGTTGTGTAGGCTCTGTTCGGGTCCTGGTGGCTCTGTTCGGGTCCTGGGGGCTCTGTTGTGGTCCTGGGGTCTCTGTTGGGATCCTGCGGGCTCTGTTGTGGTCCTGGGGTCTCTGTTGGGATCCTGGGCGCTCTGTTGTGGTCCTGGGCGCTCTGTTGTGGTCCTGGGGGCTCTGTTGTGGTCCTGAGGGTTCTGTTTGGGTCCTGGGGGTTCTGTTTGTGTCCCGGGGAATCTGTTGGGATCCTGCGGGCTCTGTTGTGGTTCTGGGGGCTCTGTTGGCATCTTGGGGGCTCTGTTGGGGTCCTTGGGGTTCTGTTCGGGTTCTGGGGGCTCTGTTCGTGTTCCGGGGTCTCTGACGGGATCCTGCGGGCTCTGTTGGGATCCTGCGGGCTCTGATGGGGTCTTGGGGGCTCTGTTGGGGTCCTTGGAACTCTGTTGTGGTCCTGGGGGCTCTGTTGTGGTCCTGGGGTCTCTGTTGGGATCCTGGGGGCTCTGTTGTGGTCCTGGGGGCTCTGTTGTGGTCCTGAGGGTTCTGTTTGGGTCCTGGGGGCTCTGTTCGTGTCCCGGGGTCTCTGATGGGATCCTGCGGGCTCAGTTCGTGTCCTGGGGGCTCTGTTGGGGTCCTGGGGGCTCTGTTGGGGTCCTGGGGCCTCTGTTCGGGTCCTGGTGGCTCTGTTCGGGTCCTGGTGGCTCTGTTCGGGTCCTGGGGTCTCTGTTGTGGTCCTGGGGGCTCTGTTGGGATCCTGCGGGCTCTGTTGGGGTCCTGGGGGCTCCGTTCGGGTCATGCAAACTCTGTTGTGGTCTTGGGGGTTGTGTTCGGGTCCTGGGGGTTCTGTTTGTGTCCCGGGGTCTCTGTTGGGATCCTGCGGGCTCTGTTGTGGTCCTGGGGGCTCTGTTCGGGTCCTGTGAGCTGTGTTGGGGTCCTGGGGGCTCTATTCGGGTCCTGAGGGCTCTGTTGTGGGCCTGGGGGTTCTGTTGGTGTCCCGGGGCCTCTGTTGGGGTCCTGGGGGCTCTGTTCGTGTCCTGTGGGCTCTGTTGTGGTCCCGGGGGCTCTGTTGTGGTCCCGAGGGCTCTGTTAGGGTCCTGGGGGCTCTGTTGGGGTCCCGTGGGCTCTATTGTGGTCCCGGGGGCTCTGTTGGGGTCCCGGGGGCTCTGTTGGGGTCCTGGGGGCTCTCTTCGAGTCCTGGGGGCTCTGGTGTGGTCTTAGGGGCTCTGTTGTTGTCCTGGTGGTTCTCTTCGGGTCCTGGGGGCTCTGTTGTTGTCCTGGGGTCTCTGTTGTGGTCCTGGGGGCTCTGTTGTTGTCCTGGGGGCTCTGTTGTTGTCCTGGAGGCTCTGTTGTGGTCCTGGGGGCTCTGTTGTGGTCCTGGGGGCTCTGTTGGTGTCCTGGGTCCTCTGTTCGGTTCTTGGGGGCTCTGTTGTTCTCCTGGTGTCTCTCTTCGTGTCCTGGCGTCTCTGTTGGTGTCCTGGAGGCTCTGTTGTGTTCCTCGAGGCTCTTTTCGTGTCCCTGTAGCTCTGTTCTGGTCTCGGGGGCTCTGTTGGGCTCCCGGGGGTTTTGCTGAAGTCCTGGGAGCTTCTGTTGGGGTCCTGGGGGCTCTGTTGAGGTCCTGGGGTCTCTGTTGTGGTCCTGGGGTCTCTGTTGTTGTCCTGCGGGCTCTGTTGTGGTCCTGGGGGTTCTGTTTGGGTCCTGGGGGCTCTGTTCGTGTCCCGGGGTCTCTGATGGGATCCTGCGGGCTCTGTTGGGGTTGTGGGGGCTCTGTTCGGGTCCTGGGGCCTCTGTTGGGGTTGTGTAGGCTCTGTTCGGGTCCTGGGGGCTCTGTTGTTGTCCTGGGGGCTCTGTTGTTGTCCTGGGGGTTCTGTTTGGGTCCTGGGGGTTCTGTTTGTGTCCCGGGGAATCTGTTGGGATCCTGCGGGCTCTGTTGGGGTTCTGGGGGCTCTGTTGGCATCTTGGGGGCTCTGTTGGGGTCCTTGGGGTTCTGTTCGGGTCCTGGGGTCTCTGTTCGTGTTCCGGGGTCTCTGACGGGATCCTGCGGGCTCTGTTGGTGTTCTGGGGGCTCTGTTGGGGTCCTTGGAACTCTGTTGTGGTCCTGGGGGCTCTGTTGTGGTCCTGGGGTCTCTGTTGGGATCCTGGGGGCTCTGTTGTGGTCCTGGGGGCTCTGTTGTGGTCCTGGGGGCTCTGTTGTGGTCCTGAGGGTTCTGTTTGGGTCCTGGGGGCTCTGTTCGTGTCCCGGGGTCTCTGATGGGATCCTGCGGGCTCTGTTCGTGTCCTTGGGGCTCTGTTCGGGTCCTGGGGCCTCTGTTGGGGTTGTGTAGGCTCTGTTCGGGTCCTGGTGGCTCTGTTCGGGTCCTGGGGGCTCTGTTGTGGTTCTGGGGTCTCTGTTGGGATCCTGCGGGCTCTGTTGTGGTCCTGGGGTCTCTGTTGGGATCCTGGGGGCTCTGTTGTGGTCCTGGGCGCTCTGTTGTGGTCCTGGGGGCTCTGTTGTGGTCCTGAGAGTTCTGTTAGGGTCCTGGGGGCTCTGTTCGTGTCCCGGGGTCTCTGATGGGATCCTGCGGGCTCTGTTCGTGTCCTTGGGGCTCTGTTCGGGTCCTGGGGCCTCTGTTGGGGTTGTGTAGGCTCTGTTCGGGTCCTGGTGGCTCTGTTGGGGTCCTGGGGGCTCCGTTCGGGTCATGCGAACTCTGTTGTGGTCTTGGGGGTTGTGTTCGGGTCCTGGGGGTTCTGTTTGTGTCCCGGGGTCTCTGTTGGGATCCTGCGGGCTCTGTTGTGGTCCTGGGGGCTCTGTTGGGGTCCTGTGAGCTGTGTTGGGGTCCTGGGGGCTCTGTTGGGGTCCTGAGGGCTCTGTTGTGGGCCTGGGGGTTCTGTTGGTGTCCCGGGGCCTCTGTTGGGGTCCTGGGGGCTCTGTTCGTGTCCTGTGGGCTCTGTTGTGGTCCCGGGGGCTCTGTTGTGGTCCCGAGGGCTCTGTTAGGGTCCCGGGGGCTCTGTTGGGGTCCCGTGGGCTCTATTGTGGTCCCGGGGGCTCTGTTGGGGTCCCGGGGGCTCTGTTGGGGTCCTGGGGGCTCTCTTCGAGTCCTGGGGGCTCCGGTGTGGTCTTAGGGGCTCTGTTGTTCTCCTGGTGGTTCTCTTCGGGTCCTGGGGGCTCTGTTGTTGTCCTGGGGTCTCTGTTGTGGTCCTGGGGTCTCTGTTGTTGTCCTGGGGGCTCTGTTGTGGTCCTGGAGGCTCTGTTGTGGTCCTGGGGGCTCTGTTGTGGTCCTGGGGTCTCTGTTGGTGTCCTGGGTCCTCTGTTCGGTTCTTGGGGGCTCTGTTGTTCTCCTGCTGTCTCTCTTCGTGTCCTGGCGTCTCTGTTGGTGTCCTGGAGGCTCTGTTGTGTTCCTCGAGGCTCTTTTCGTGTCCCTGTAGCTCTGTTCTGGTCTCGGGGGCTCTGTTGGGCTCCCGGGGGTTTTGCTGAAGTCCTGGGAGCTTCTGTTGGGGTCCTGGGGGCTCTGTTGAGGTCCTGGGGTCTCTGTTGTGGTCCTGGGGTCTCTGTTGTTGTCCTGCGGGCTCTGTTGTGGTCCTGGGGGTTCTGTTTGGGTCCTGGGGGCTCTGTTCGTGTCCCGGGGTCTCTGATGGGATCCTGCGGGCTCTGTTGGGGTTGTGGGGGCTCTGTTCGGGTCCTGGGGCCTCTGTTGGGGTTGTGTAGGCTCTGTTCGGGTCCTGGGGCCTCTGTTCGGGTCCTGGGGGCTCTGTTGTTGTCCTGGGGGCTCTGTTGTTGTCCTGGGGGTTCTGTTTGGGTCCTGGGGGTTCTGTTTGTGTCCCGGGGAATCTGTTGGGATCCTGCGGGCTCTGTTGGGGTTCTGGGGGCTCTGTTGGCATCTTGGGGGCTCTGTTGGGGTCCTTGGGGTTCTGTTCGGGTCCTGGGGTCTCTGTTCGTGTTCCGGGGTCTCTGACGGGATCCTGCGGGCTCTGTTGGTGTTCTGGGGGCTCTGTTGGGGTCCTTGGAACTCTGTTGTGGTCCTGGGGTCTCTGTTGTGGTCCTGGGGTCTCTGTTGTGGTCCTGGGCGCTCTGTTGTGGTCCTGGGGGCTCTGTTGTGGTCCTGAGAGTTCTGTTAGGGTCCTGGGGGCTCTGTTCGTGTCCCGGGGTCTCTGATGGGATCCTGCGGGCTCTGTTCGTGTCCTTGGGGCTCTGTTCGGGTCCTGGGGCCTCTGTTGGGGTTGTGTAGGCTCTGTTCGGGTCCTGGTGGCTCTGTTGGGGTCCTGGGGGCTCCGTTCGGGTCATGCGAACTCTGTTGTGGTCTTGGGGGTTGTGTTCGGGTCCTGGGGGTTCTGTTTGTGTCCCGGGGTCTCTGTTGGGATCCTGCGGGCTCTGTTGTGGTCCTGGGGGCTCTGTTGGGGTCCTGTGAGCTGTGTTGGGGTCCTGGGGGCTCTGTTGGGGTCCTGAGGGCTCTGTTGTGGGCCTGGGGGTTCTGTTGGTGTCCCGGGGCCTCTGTTGGGGTCCTGGGGGCTCTGTTCGTGTCCTGTGGGCTCTGTTGTGGTCCCGGGGGCTCTGTTGTGGTCCCGAGGGCTCTGTTAGGGTCCCGGGGGCTCTGTTGGGGTCCCGTGGGCTCTATTGTGGTCCCGGGGGCTCTGTTGGGGTCCCGGGGGCTCTGTTGGGGTCCTGGGGGCTCTCTTCGAGTCCTGGGGGCTCCGGTGTGGTCTTAGGGGCTCTGTTGTTCTCCTGGTGGTTCTCTTCGGGTCCTGGGGGCTCTGTTGTTGTCCTGGGGTCTCTGTTGTGGTCCTGGGGTCTCTGTTGTTGTCCTGGGGGCTCTGTTGTGGTCCTGGAGGCTCTGTTGTGGTCCTGGGGGCTCTGTTGTGGTCCTGGGGTCTCTGTTGGTGTCCTGGGTCCTCTGTTCGGTTCTTGGGGGCTCTGTTGTTCTCCTGCTGTCTCTCTTCGTGTCCTGGCGTCTCTGTTGGTGTCCTGGAGGCTCTGTTGTGTTCCTCGAGGCTCTTTTCGTGTCCCTGTAGCTCTGTTCTGGTCTCGGGGGCTCTGTTGGGCTCCCGGGGGTTTTGCTGAAGTCCTGGGAGCTTCTGTTGGGGTCCTGGGGGCTCTGTTGAGGTCCTGGGGTCTCTGTTGTGGTCCTGGGGTCTCTGTTGTTGTCCTGCGGGCTCTGTTGTGGTCCTGGGGGTTCTGTTTGGGTCCTGGGGGCTCTGTTCGTGTCCCGGGGTCTCTGATGGGATCCTGCGGGCTCTGTTGGGGTTGTGGGGGCTCTGTTCGGGTCCTGGGGCCTCTGTTGGGGTTGTGTAGGCTCTGTTCGGGTCCTGGGGCCTCTGTTCGGGTCCTGGGGGCTCTGTTGTTGTCCTGGGGGCTCTGTTGTTGTCCTGGGGGTTCTGTTTGGGTCCTGGGGGTTCTGTTTGTGTCCCGGGGAATCTGTTGGGATCCTGCGGGCTCTGTTGGGGTTCTGGGGGCTCTGTTGGCATCTTGGGGGCTCTGTTGGGGTCCTTGGGGTTCTGTTCGGGTCCTGGGGTCTCTGTTCGTGTTCCGGGGTCTCTGACGGGATCCTGCGGGCTCTGTTGGTGTTCTGGGGGCTCTGTTGGGGTCCTTGGAACTCTGTTGTGGTCCTGGGGTCTCTGTTGTGGTCCTGGGGTCTCTGTTGGGATCCTGGGGGCTCTGTTGTGGTCCTGGGGGCTCTGTTGTGGTCCTGGGGGCTCTGTTGTGGTCCTGAGGGTTCTGTTTGGGTCCTGGGGGCTCTGTTCGTGTCCCGGGGTCTCTGATGGGATCCTGCGGGCTCTGTTCGTGTCCTGGGGGCTCTGTTCGGGTCCTGGGGCCTCTGTTGGGGTTGTGTAGGCTCTGTTCGGGTCCTGGTGGCTCTGTTGGGGTCCTGGGGGCTCTGTTGTGGTCATGCGAACTCTGTTGTGGTCTTGGGGGTTGTGTTCGGGTCCTGGGGGTTCTGTTTGTGTCCCGGGGTCTCTGTTGGGATCCTGCGGGCTCTGTTGTGGTCCTGGGGGCTCTGTTGGGGTCCTGTGAGCTGTGTTGGGGTCCTGGGGGCTCTGTTCGGGTCCTGAGGGCTCTGTTGTGGGCCTGGGGTTCTGTTGGTGTCCCGGGGCCTCTGTTGGGGTCCTGGGGGGTCTGTTCGTGTCCTGTGGGCTCTGTTGTTGTCCCAGGGGCTCTGTTGTGGTCCCGAGGGCTCTGTTAGGGTCCCGGGGGCTCTGTTGGGGTCCCGTGGGCTCTATTGTGGTCCCGGGGGCTCTGTTGGGGTCCCGGGGGCTCTGTTGGGGTCCTGGGGGCTCTCTTCGAGTCCTGGGGGCTCTGGTGTGGTCCTGGGGGCTTTGGTGTGGTCGTGTGGGCTCTGTTGGTGTCCTGGGAGCTCTCTTGCTCTCCTGGGGGCTCTTTTGGCGTTTTGGGGTCTCTGTTTGAGTTCTGGGGGCTCTGATGGGATCCTGGGGACTCTGTTGTGGTCCTCGGGGCTCTGTTGTGGTCTTAGGGGCTCTGTTGTTGTCCTGGTGGTTCTCTTCGGGTCCTTGGGGCTCTGTTATGGTACTGGGGGCTCTGTTGTTGTCCTGGCGTCTCTGTTGTGGTCCTGGGGGCTCTGTTGTGGTCCCAAGGGCTCTGTTACGGTCCCGGGGGCTCTGTTGGGGTCCCAGGGGCTCTGTTGTGTTCCCGGGGGCTCTGTTGGGGTCCCGGGGGCTCTGTTGTTGTCCTGGTTGCTTTCTTCGTGAATTGGGATCTCTGTTTGTGTCCTGGGGGCTCTGTTGCAGTCGTGGGGGCTCTGTTGTGGTCCTGGGGGCTCTGTTGTGGTCCTGGGGGTTCTGTTTGGGTCCTGGGGGCTCTGTTCGTGTCCCGGGGTCTCTGATGGGATCCTGCGGGCTCTGTTGGGGTTGTGGGGGCTCTGTTCGGGTCCTGGGGCCTCTGTTGGGGTTGTGTAGGCTCTGTTCGGGTCCTGGTGGCTCTGTTCAGGTCCTGGGGGCTCTGTTGTGGTCCTGGGGGCTCTGTTGTGGTCCTGGGGGTTCTGTTTGTGTCCCGGGGAATCTGTTGGGATCCTGCGGGCTCTGTTGGGATTCTGGGGGCTCTGTTGGCATCTTGGGGGCTCTGTTAGAGTGTTTGGAGCTGTGTTGGCGTCCTGGGGGCTCCGTTCGTGTCCTGCGGGCTCTGTTGTGGTCTTGGGGGTTCTGTTCGGATCCTTGGGGTTCTGTTTATGTCCCACAGTCTCTGTTGGGATCCTGCGGGCTCTGTTGGGGTCCTGTGAGCTCTGTTGGGGTCCTGTGAGCTCTGTTGTGGTCCTGGGGGCTCTGTTCGGGTCCTGGGGCCTCTGTTGTTGTCCTGGGGGTTCTGTTTGGGTCCTGGGGGTTCTGTTTGTGTCCTGGGGAATCTGTTGGTATCCTGCGGGCTCTGTTGGGGTTCTGGGGGCTCTGTTGGCATCTTGGGGGCTCTGTTGGGGTCCTTGGAGTTCTGTTCGGGTCCTGGGGGCTCTGTTCGTGTTCCGGGGTCTCTGACGGGAACCTGCGGGCTCTGTTGGGATCCTGCAGGCTCTGTTGGGGTCTTGGGGGCTCTGTTGTGGTCCTTGGAACTCTGTTGTGGTCCTGGGGTCTCTGTTGTGGTCCTGGGGTCTCTGTTGGGATCCTGGGGGCTCTGTTGTGGTCCTGAGGGTTCTGTTTGGGTCCTGGGGGCTCTGTTCGTGTCCCGGGGTCTCTGATGGGATCCTGCGGGCTCTGTTCGTGTCCTGGGGGCTCTGTTTGGGTCCTGGGGCCTCTGTTGGGGTTGTGTAGGCTCTGTTCGGGTCCTGGTGGCTCTGTTCGGGTCCTGGGGGCTCTGTTCGGGTCCTGGGGGCTCTGTTGGGATCCTGCGGGCTCTGTTGGGGTCCTGGGGGCTCCGTTCGGGTCATGCGAACTCTGTTGTGGTCTTGGGGGTTGTGTTCGGGTCCTGAGGGTTCTGTTTGTGTCCCGGGGTCTCTGTTGGGATCCTGCGGGCTCTGTTGTGGTCCTGGGGGCTCTGTTGGGGTCCTGTGAGCAGTGTTGGGGTCCTGGGGGCTCTGTTCGTGTCCTGTGGGCTCTGTTGTGGTCCCGGGGGCTCTGTTGTCGTCCCGAGGGCTCTGTTAGTGTCCCGGGGCTCTGTTGGGGTCCCGTGGGCTCTATTGTGGTCCCGGGGGCTCTGTTGGGGTTCCGGGGGCTCTGTTGGGGTCCTGGGGGCTCTCTTCGAGTCCTGGGGGCTCTGGTGTGGTCTTAGGGGCTCTGTTGTTCTCCTGGTGGTTCTCTTCGGGTCCTGGGGGCTCTGTTGTTGTCCTGGGGGCTCTGCTGTGGTCCTGGGGTCTCTGTTGTTGTCCTGGGGGCTCTGTTGTTGTCCTGGAGGCTCTGTTGTGGTCCTGGGGGCTCTGTTGTGGTCCTGGGGGCTCTGTTGTGGTCCTGGGGGCTCTGTTGGTGTCCTGGGTCCTCTGTTCGGTTCTTGGGGGCTCTGTTGTTCTCCTGGTGTCTCTCTTCGTGTCCTGGCGTCTCTGTTGGTGTCCTGGGGGCTCCGTTGTGTTCCTCGAGGCTCTTTTCGTGTCCCTGTGGCTCTGTTCTGGTCTCGGGGGCTCTGTTGGGCTCCCGGGGGCTTTGCTGAAGTCCTGGGAGCTTCTGTTGGGGTCCTGGGGGCTCTGTTGAGGTCCTGGGGTCTCTGTTGTGGTCCTGGGGTTTCTGTTGTTGTCCTGCGGGCTCTGTTGTGGTCCTGGGGGTTCTGTTCGGGTCCTGGGGTCTCTGTTCGTGTTCCGGGGTCTCTGACGGGATCCTGCGGGCCCTGTTGGGGTTGTGGGGGCTCTGTTGGGGTCCTGGGGGCTCTGTTGGGGTCCTTGGAACTCTGTTGTGGTCCTGGGGGCTCTGTTGTGGTCCTGGGGTCTCTGTTGGGATCCTGGGGGCTCTGTTGTGGTCCTGGGGGCTCTGTTGGTGTTGTGTAGGCTCTGTTCGGGTCCTGGGGGCTCTGTTTGGGTCCTGGGGGCTCTGTTGTGGTCCTGGGGGCTCTGTTGTTGTCCTGGGGGTTCTGTTTGGGTCCTGGGGGTTCTGTTTGTGTCCCGGGGAATCTGTTGGGATCCTGCGGGCTCTGTTGGGGTTCTGGGGGCTCTGTTGGCATCTTGGGGGCTGTGTTGGTGTCCTTGGGGTTCTGTTCGGGTCCTTGGGGCTCTGTTCGTGTTCCGGGGTCTCTGATGGGATCCTGCGGGCTGTTGGGGTTCTGGGGGCTCTGTTGGGGTCCTTGGAACTCTGTTGTGGTCCTGGGGGCTCTGTTGTGGTCCTGGGGTCTCTGTTGGGATCCTGGGGGCTCTGTTGTGGTCCTGGGGGCTCTGTTGTGGTCCTGAGGGTTCTGTTTGGGTCCTGGGGGCTCTGTTCGTGTCCCGGGGTCTCTGATGGGATCCTGCGGGCTCTGTTCGTGTCCTTGGGGCTCTGTTCGGGTCCTGGGGCCTCTGTTGGGGTTGTGTAGGCTCTGTTCGGGTCCTGGGGGCTCTGTTGTGGTCCTGGGGGCTCTGTTGTGGTCCTGAGGGTTCTGTTTGGGTCCTGGGGGCTCTGTTCGTGTCCCGGGGTCTCTGATGGGATCCTGCGGGCTCTGTTCGTGTCCTTGGGGCTCTGTTCGGGTCCTGGGGCCTCTGTTGGGGTTGTGTAGGCTCTGTTCGGGTCCTGGTGGCTCTGTTCGGGTCCTGGGGGCTCTGTTGTGGTCCTGGGGGCTCTGTTGGGATCCTGCGGGCTCTGTTGTGGTCCTGGGGGCTCTGTTCGGGTCCTGTGAGCTGTGTTGGGGTCCTGGGGGCTCTATTCGGGTCCTGAGGGCTCTGTTGTGGGCCTGGGGGTTCTGTTGGTGTCCCGGGGCCTCTGTTGGGGTCCTGGGGGCTCTGTTCGTGTCCTGTGGGCTCTGTTGTGGTCCCGGGGGCTCTGTTGTGGTCCCGAGGGCTCTGTTAGGGTCCTGGGGGCTCTGTTGGGGTCCCGTGGGCTCTGTTGGGGTCCCGGGGGCTCTGTTGGGGTCCCGGGGGCTCTGTTGGGGTCCTGGGGGCTCTCTTCGAGTCCTGGGGGCTCTGGTGTGGTCTTAGGGGCTCTGTTGTTGTCCTGGTGGTTCGCTTCGGGTCCTGGGGGCTCTGTTGTTGTCCTGGGGTCTCTGTTGTGGTCCTGGGGGCTCTGTTGTTGTCCTGGGGGCTCTGTTGTTGTCCTGGAGGCTCTGTTGTGGTCCTGGGGGCTCTGTTGTGGTCCTGGGGGCTCTGTTGTGGTCCTGGGGGCTCTGTTGGTGTCCTGGGTCCTCTGTTCGGTTCTTGGGGGCTCTGTTGTTCTCCTGGTGTCTCTCTTCGTGTCCTGGCGTCTCTGTTGGTGTCCTGGGGGCTCCGTTGTGTTCCTCGAGGCTCTTTTCGTGTCCCTGTGGCTCTGTTCTGGTCTCGGGGGCTCTGTTGGGCTCCCGGGGGCTTTGCTGAAGTCCTGGGAGCTTCTGTTGGGGTCCTGGGGGCTCTGTTGAGGTCCTGGGGTCTCTGTTGTGGTCCTGGGGTTTCTGTTGTTGTCCTGCGGGCTCTGTTGTGGTCCTGGGGGTTCTGTTCGGGTCCTGGGGTCTCTGTTCGTGTTCCGGGGTCTCTGACGGGATCCTGCGGGCCCTGTTGGGGTTGTGGGGGCTCTGTTGGGGTCCTGGGGGCTCTGTTGGGGTCCTTGGAACTCTGTTGTGGTCCTGGGGGCTCTGTTGTGGTCCTGGGGTCTCTGTTGGGATCCTGGGGGCTCTGTTGTGGTCCTGGGGGCTCTGTTGGTGTTGTGTAGGCTCTGTTCGGGTCCTGGGGGCACTGTTTGGGTCCTGGGGGCTCTGTTGTGGTCCTGGGGGCTCTGTTGTTGTCCTGGGGGTTCTGTTTGGGTCCTGGGGGTTCTGTTTGTGTCCCGGGGAATCTGTTGGGATCCTGCGGGCTCTGTTGGGGTTCTGGGGGCTCTGTTGGCATCTTGGGGGCTGTGTTGGTGTCCTTGGGGTTCTGTTCGGGTCCTTGGGGCTCTGTTCGTGTTCCGGGGTCTCTGATGGGATCCTGCGGGCTGTTGGGGTTCTGGGGGCTCTGTTGGGGTCCTTGGAACTCTGTTGTGGTCCTGGGGGCTCTGTTGTGGTCCTGGGGTCTCTGTTGGGATCCTGGGGGCTCTGTTGTGGTCCTGGGGGCTCTGTTGTGGTCCTGAGGGTTCTGTTTGGGTCCTGGGGGCTCTGTTCGTGTCCCGGGGTCTCTGATGGGATCCTGCGGGCTCTGTTCGTGTCCTTGGGGCTCTGTTCGGGTCCTGGGGCCTCTGTTGGGGTTGTGTAGGCTCTGTTCGGGTCCTGGTGGCTCTGTTGTGGTCCTGGGGGCTCTGTTGTGGTCCTGGGGGCTCTGTTGGGATCCTGCGGGCTCTGTTGTGGTCCTGGGGGCTCTGTTCGGGTCCTGTGAGCTGTGTTGGGGTCCTGGGGGCTCTATTCGGGTCCTGAGGGCTCTGTTGTGGGCCTGGGGGTTCTGTTGGTGTCCCGGGGCCTCTGTTGGGGTCCTGGGGGCTCTGTTCGTGTCCTGTGGGCTCTGTTGTGGTCCCGGGGGCTCTGTTGTGGTCCCGAGGGCTCTGTTAGGGTCCTGGGGGCTCTGTTGGGGTCCCGTGGGCTCTATTGTGGTCCCGGGGGCTCTGTTGGGGTCCCGGGGGCTCTGTTGGGGTCCTGGGGGCTCTCTTCGAGTCCTGGGGGCTCTGGTGTGGTCTTAGGGGCTCTGTTGTTGTCCTGGTGGTTCTCTTCGGGTCCTGGGGGCTCTGTTGTTGTCCTGGGGTCTCTGTTGTGGTCCTGGGGGCTCTGTTGTTGTCCTGGGGGCTCTGTTGTTGTCCTGGAGGCTCTGTTGTGGTCCTGGGGGCTCTGTTGTGGTCCTGGGGGCTCTGTTGGTGTCCTGGGTCCTCTGTTCGGTTCTTGGGGGCTCTGTTGTTCTCCTGGTGTCTCTCTTCGTGTCCTGGCGTCTCTGTTGGTGTCCTGGAGGCTCTGTTGTGTTCCTCGAGGCTCTTTTCGTGTCCCTGTAGCTCTGTTCTGGTCTCGGGGGCTCTGTTGGGCTCCCGGGGGTTTTGCTGAAGTCCTGGGAGCTTCTGTTGGGGTCCTGGGGGCTCTGTTGAGGTCCTGGGGTCTCTGTTGTGGTCCTGGGGTCTCTGTTGTTGTCCTGCGGGCTCTGTTGTGGTCCTGGGGGTTCTGTTTGGGTCCTGGGGGCTCTGTTCGTGTCCCGGGGTCTCTGATGGGATCCTGCGGGCTCTGTTGGGGTTGTGGGGGCTCTGTTCGGGTCCTGGGGCCTCTGTTGGGGTTGTGTAGGCTCTGTTCGGGTCCTGGGGGCTCTGTTCGGGTCCTGGGGGCTCTGTTCGGGTCCTGGGGGCTCTGTTGTTGTCCTGGGGGTTCTGTTTGGGTCCTGGGGGTTCTGTTTGTGTCCCGGGGAATCTGTTGGGATCCTGCGGGCTCTGTTGGTGTTCTGGGGGCTCTGTTGGCATCTTGGGGGCTCTGTTGGGGTCCTTGGGGTTCTGTTCGGGTCCTGGGGTCTCTGTTCGTGTTCCGGGGTCTCTGACGGGATCCTGCGGGCTCTGTTGGTGTTCTGGGGGCTCTGTTGGGGTCCTTGGAACTCTGTTGTGGTCCTGGGGGCTCTGTTGTGGTCCTGGGGTCTCTGTTGGGATCCTGGGGGCTCTGTTGTGGTCCTGGGGGCTCTGTTGTGGTCCTGGGGGCTCTGTTGTGGTCCTGAGGGTTCTGTTTGGGTCCTGGGGGCTCTGTTCGTGTCCCGGGGTCTCTGATGGGATCCTGCGGGCTCTGTTCGTGTCCTTGGGGCTCTGTTCGGGTCCTGGGGCCTCTGTTGGGGTTGTGTAGGCTCTGTTCGGGTCCTGGTGGCTCTGTTCGGGTCCTGGGGGCTCTGTTGTGGTTCTGGGGTCTCTGTTGGGATCCTGCGGGCTCTGTTGTGGTCCTGGGGTCTCTGTTGGGATCCTGGGGGCTCTGTTGTGGTCCTGGGCGCTCTGTTGTGGTCCTGGGGGCTCTGTTGTGGTCCTGAGGGTTCTGTTTGGGTCCTGGGGGCTCTGTTCGTGTCCCGGGGTCTCTGATGGGATCCTGCGGGCTCTGTTCGTGTCCTTGGGGCTCTGTTCGGGTCCTGGGGCCTCTGTTGGGGTTGTGTAGGCTCTGTTCGGGTCCTGGTGGCTCTGTTGGGGTCCTGGGGGCTCCGTTCGGGTCATGCGAACTCTGTTGTGGTCTTGGGGGTTGTGTTCGGGTCCTGGGGGTTCTGTTTGTGTCCCGGGGTCTCTGTTGGGATCCTGCGGGCTCTGTTGTGGTCCTGGGGGCTCTGTTGGGGTCCTGTGAGCTGTGTTGGGGTCCTGGGGGCTCTGTTCGGGTCCTGAGGGCTCTGTTGTGGGCCTGGGGGTTCTGTTGGTGTCCCGGGGCCTCTGTTGGGGTCCTGGGGGCTCTGTTCGTGTCCTGTGGGCTCTGTTGTGGTCCCGGGGGCTCTGTTGAGGTCCCGAGGGCTCTGTTAGGGTCCCGGGGGCTCTGTTGGGGTTGTGTAGGCTCTGTTCGGGTCCTGGTGGCTCTGTTCGGGTCCTGGGGGCTCTGTTCGGGTCCTGGGGGCTCTGTTGGGATCCTGCGGGCTCTGTTGTGGTCCTGGGGGCTCCGTTCGGGTCATGCGAACTCTGTTGTGGTCTTGGGGGTTGTGTTCGGGTCCTGAGGGTTCTGTTTGTGTCCCGGGGTCTCTGTTGGGATCCTGCGGGCTCTGTTGTGGTCCTGGGGGCTCTGTTGGGGTCCTGTGAGCAGTGTTGGGGTCCTGGGGGCTCTGTTCGTGTCCTGTGGGCTCTGTTGTGGTCCCGGGGGCTCTGTTGTCGTCCCGAGGGCTCTGTTAGTGTCCCGGGGCTCTGTTGGGGTCCCGTGGGCTCTATTGTGGTCCCGGGGGCTCTGTTGGGGTTCCGGGGGCTCTGTTGGGGTCCTGGGGGCTCTCTTCGAGTCCTGGGGGCTCTGGTGTGGTCTTAGGGGCTCTGTTGTTCTCCTGGTGGTTCTCTTCGGGTCCTGGGGGCTCTGTTGTTGTCCTGGGGGCTCTGCTGTGGTCCTGGGGTCTCTGTTGTTGTCCTGGGGGCTCTGTTGTTGTCCTGGAGGCTCTGTTGTGGTCCTGGGGGCTCTGTTGTGGTCCTGGGGGCTCTGTTGTGGTCCTGGGGGCTCTGTTGGTGTCCTGGGTCCTCTGTTCGGTTCTTGGGGGCTCTGTTGTTCTCCTGGTGTCTCTCTTCGTGTCCTGGCGTCTCTGTTGGTGTCCTGGGGGCTCCGTTGTGTTCCTCGAGGCTCTTTTCGTGTCCCTGTGGCTCTGTTCTGGTCTCGGGGGCTCTGTTGGGCTCCCGGGGGCTTTGCTGAAGTCCTGGGAGCTTCTGTTGGGGTCCTGGGGGCTCTGTTGAGGTCCTGGGGTCTCTGTTGTGGTCCTGGGGTTTCTGTTGTTGTCCTGCGGGCTCTGTTGTGGTCCTGGGGGTTCTGTTCGGGTCCTGGGGTCTCTGTTCGTGTTCCGGGGTCTCTGACGGGATCCTGCGGGCCCTGTTGGGGTTGTGGGGGCTCTGTTGGGGTCCTGGGGGCTCTGTTGGGGTCCTTGGAACTCTGTTGTGGTCCTGGGGGCTCTGTTGTGGTCCTGGGGGCTCTGTTGTGGTCCTGGGGGCTCTGTTGGGATCCTGGGGGCTCTGTTGTGGTCCTGGGGGCTCTGTTGGTGTTGTGTAGGCTCTGTTTGGGTCCTGGGGGCTCTGTTTGGGTCCTGGGGGCTCTGTTGTGGTCCTGGGGGCTCTGTTGTTGTCCTGGGGGTTCTGTTTGGGTCCTGGGGGTTCTGTTTGTGTCCCGGGGAATCTGTTGGGATCCTGCGGGCTCTGTTGGGGTTCTGGGGGCTCTGTTGGCATCTTGGGGGCTGTGTTGGTGTCCTTGGGGTTCTGTTCGGGTCCTTGGGGCTCTGTTCGTGTTCCGGGGTCTCTGATGGGATCCTGCGGGCTGTTGGGGTTCTGGGGGCTCTGTTGGGGTCCTTGGAACTCTGTTGTGGTCCTGGGGGCTCTGTTGTGGTCCTGGGGTCTCTGTTGGGATCCTGGGGGCTCTGTTGTGGTCCTGGGGGCTCTGTTGTGGTCCTGAGGGTTCTGTTTGGGTCCTGGGGGCTCTGTTCGTGTCCCGGGGTCTCTGATGGGATCCTGCGGGCTCTGTTCGTGTCCTTGGGGCTCTGTTCGGGTCCTGGGGCCTCTGTTGGGGTTGTGTAGGCTCTGTTCGGGTCCTGGTGGCTCTGTTCGGGTCCTGGGGGCTCTGTTGTGGTCCTGGGGGCTCTGTTGGGATCCTGCGGGCTCTGTTGTGGTCCTGGGGGCTCTGTTCGGGTCCTGTGAGCTGTGTTGGGGTCCTGGGGGCTCTATTCGGGTCCTGAGGGCTCCGTTGTGGGCCTGGGGGTTCTGTTGGTGTCCCGGGGCCTCTGTTGGGGTCCTGGGGGCTCTGTTCGTGTCCTGTGGGCTCTGTTGTGGTCCCGGGGGCTCTGTTGTGGTCCCGAGGGCTCTGTTAGGGTCCTGGGGGCTCTGTTGGGGTCCCGTGGGCTCTATTGTGGTCCCGGGGGCTCTGTTGGGGTCCCGGGGGCTCTGTTGGGGTCCTGGGGGCTCTCTTCGAGTCCTGGGGGCTCTGGTGTGGTCTTAGGGGCTCTGTTGTTGTCCTGGTGGTTCTCTTCGGGTCCTGGGGGCTCTGTTGTTGTCCTGGGGTCTCTGTTGTGGTCCTGGGGGCTCTGTTGTTGTCCTGGGGGCTCTGTTGTTGTCCTGGAGGCTCTGTTGTGGTCCTGGGGGCTCTGTTGTGGTCCTGGGGGCTCTGTTGTGGTCCTGGGGGCTCTGTTGGTTTCCTGGGTCCTCTGTTCGGTTCTTGGGGGCTCTGTTGTTCTCCTGGTGTCTCTCTTCGTGTCCTGGCGTCTCTGTTGGTGTCCTGGGGGCTCCGTTGTGTTCCTCGAGGCTCTTTTCGTGTCCCTGTGGCTCTGTTCTGGTCTCGGGGGCTCTGTTGGGCTCCCGGGGGCTTTGCTGAAGTCCTGGGAGCTTCTGTTGGGGTCCTGGGGGCTCTGTTGAGGTCCTGGGGTCTCTGTTGTGGTCCTGGGGTTTCTGTTGTTGTCCTGCGGGCTCTGTTGTGGTCCTGGGGGTTCTGTTCGGGTCCTGGGGTCTCTGTTCGTGTTCCGGGGTCTCTGACGGGATCCTGCGGGCCCTGTTGGGGTTGTGGGGGCTCTGTTGGGATCCTGGGGGCTCTGTTGGGGTCCTTGGAACTCTGTTGTGGTCCTGGGGGCTCTGTTGTGGTCCTGGGGTCTCTGTTGGGATCCTGGGGGCTCTGTTGTGGTCCTGGGGGCTCTGTTGGTGTTGTGTAGGCTCTGTTCGGGTCCTGGGGGCTCTGTTTGGGTCCTGGGGGCTCTGTTGTGGTCCTGGGGGCTCTGTTGTTGTCCTGGGGGTTCTGTTTGGGTCCTGGGGGTTCTGTTTGTGTCCCGGGGAATCTGTTGGGATCCTGCGGGCTCTGTTGGGGTTCTGGGGGCTCTGTTGGCATCTTGGGGGCTGTGTTGGTGTCCTTGGGGTTCTGTTCGGGTCCTTGGGGCTCTGTTCGTGTTCCGGGGTCTCTGATGGGATCCTGCGGGCTGTTGGGGTTCTGGGGGCTCTGTTGGGGTCCTTGGAACTCTGTTGTGGTCCTGGGGGCTCTGTTGTGGTCCTGGGGTCTCTGTTGGGATCCTGGGGGCTCTGTTGTGGTCCTGGGGGCTCTGTTGTGGTCCTGAGGGTTCTGTTTGGGTCCTGGGGGCTCTGTTCGTGTCCCGGGGTCTCTGATGGGATCCTGCGGGCTCTGTTGGGGTTGTGGGGGCTCTGTTCGGGTCCTGGGGCCTCTGTTGGGGTTGTGTAGGCTCTGTTCGGGTCCTGGGGGCTCTGTTCGGGTCCTGGGGGCTCTGTTCGGGTCCTGGGGGCTCTGTTGTTGTCCTGGGGGTTCTGTTTGGGTCCTGGGGGTTCTGTTTGTGTCCCGGGGAATCTGTTGGGATCCTGCGGGCTCTGTTGGTGTTCTGGGGGCTCTGTTGGCATCTTGGGGGCTCTGTTGGGGTCCTTGGGGTTCTGTTCGGGTCCTGGGGTCTCTGTTCGTGTTCCGGGGTCTCTGACGGGATCCTGCGGGCTCTGTTGGTGTTCTGGGGGCTCTGTTGGGGTCCTTGGAACTCTGTTGTGGTCCTGGGGGCTCTGTTGTGGTCCTGGGGTCTCTGTTGGGATCCTGGGGGCTCTGTTGTGGTCCTGGGGGCTCTGTTGTGGTCCTGGGGGCTCTGTTGTGGTCCTGAGGGTTCTGTTTGGGTCCTGGGGGCTCTGTTCGTGTCCCGGGGTCTCTGATGGGATCCTGCGGGCTCTGTTCGTGTCCTTGGGGCTCTGTTCGGGTCCTGGGGCCTCTGTTGGGGTTGTGTAGGCTCTGTTCGGGTCCTGGTGGCTCTGTTCGGGTCCTGGGGGCTCTGTTGTGGTTCTGGGGTCTCTGTTGGGATCCTGCGGGCTCTGTTGTGGTCCTGGGGTCTCTGTTGGGATCCTGGGGGCTCTGTTGTGGTCCTGGGCGCTCTGTTGTGGTCCTGGGGGCTCTGTTGTGGTCCTGAGGGTTCTGTTTGGGTCCTGGGGGCTCTGTTCGTGTCCCGGGGTCTCTGATGGGATCCTGCGGGCTCTGTTCGTGTCCTTGGGGCTCTGTTCGGGTCCTGGGGCCTCTGTTGGGGTTGTGTAGGCTCTGTTCGGGTCCTGGTGGCTCTGTTGGGGTCCTGGGGGCTCCGTTCGGGTCATGCGAACTCTGTTGTGGTCTTGGGGGTTGTGTTCGGGTCCTGGGGGTTCTGTTTGTGTCCCGGGGTCTCTGTTGGGATCCTGCGGGCTCTGTTGTGGTCCTGGGGGCTCTGTTGGGGTCCTGTGAGCTGTGTTGGGGTCCTGGGGGCTCTGTTCGGGTCCTGAGGGCTCTGTTGTGGGCCTGGGGGTTCTGTTGGTGTCCCGGGGCCTCTGTTGGGGTCCTGGGGGCTCTGTTCGTGTCCTGTGGGCTCTGTTGTGGTCCCGGGGGCTCTGTTGAGGTCCCGAGGGCTCTGTTAGGGTCCCGGGGGCTCTGTTGGGGTTGTGTAGGCTCTGTTCGGGTCCTGGTGGCTCTGTTCGGGTCCTGGGGGCTCTGTTCGGGTCCTGGGGGCTCTGTTGGGATCCTGCGGGCTCTGTTGTGGTCCTGGGGGCTCCGTTCGGGTCATGCGAACTCTGTTGTGGTCTTGGGGGTTGTGTTCGGGTCCTGAGGGTTCTGTTTGTGTCCCGGGGTCTCTGTTGGGATCCTGCGGGCTCTGTTGTGGTCCTGGGGGCTCTGTTGGGGTCCTGTGAGCAGTGTTGGGGTCCTGGGGGCTCTGTTCGTGTCCTGTGGGCTCTGTTGTGGTCCCGGGGGCTCTGTTGTCGTCCCGAGGGCTCTGTTAGTGTCCCGGGGCTCTGTTGGGGTCCCGTGGGCTCTATTGTGGTCCCGGGGGCTCTGTTGGGGTTCCGGGGGCTCTGTTGGGGTCCTGGGGGCTCTCTTCGAGTCCTGGGGGCTCTGGTGTGGTCTTAGGGGCTCTGTTGTTCTCCTGGTGGTTCTCTTCGGGTCCTGGGGGCTCTGTTGTTGTCCTGGGGGCTCTGCTGTGGTCCTGGGGTCTCTGTTGTTGTCCTGGGGGCTCTGTTGTTGTCCTGGAGGCTCTGTTGTGGTCCTGGGGGCTCTGTTGTGGTCCTGGGGGCTCTGTTGTGGTCCTGGGGGCTCTGTTGGTGTCCTGGGTCCTCTGTTCGGTTCTTGGGGGCTCTGTTGTTCTCCTGGTGTCTCTCTTCGTGTCCTGGCGTCTCTGTTGGTGTCCTGGGGGCTCCGTTGTGTTCCTCGAGGCTCTTTTCGTGTCCCTGTGGCTCTGTTCTGGTCTCGGGGGCTCTGTTGGGCTCCCGGGGGCTTTGCTGAAGTCCTGGGAGCTTCTGTTGGGGTCCTGGGGGCTCTGTTGAGGTCCTGGGGTCTCTGTTGTGGTCCTGGGGTTTCTGTTGTTGTCCTGCGGGCTCTGTTGTGGTCCTGGGGGTTCTGTTCGGGTCCTGGGGTCTCTGTTCGTGTTCCGGGGTCTCTGACGGGATCCTGCGGGCCCTGTTGGGGTTGTGGGGGCTCTGTTGGGGTCCTGGGGGCTCTGTTGGGGTCCTTGGAACTCTGTTGTGGTCCTGGGGGCTCTGTTGTGGTCCTGGGGTCTCTGTTGGGATCCTGGGGGCTCTGTTGTGGTCCTGGGGGCTCTGTTGGTGTTGTGTAGGCTCTGTTCGGGTCCTGGGGGCTCTGTTTGGGTCCTGGGGGCTCTGTTGTGGTCCTGGGGGCTCTGTTGTTGTCCTGGGGGTTCTGTTTGGGTCCTGGGGGTTCTGTTTGTGTCCCGGGGAATCTGTTGGGATCCTGCGGGCTCTGTTGGGGTTCTGGGGGCTCTGTTGGCATCTTGGGGGCTGTGTTGGTGTCCTTGGGGTTCTGTTCGGGTCCTTGGGGCTCTGTTCGTGTTCCGGGGTCTCTGATGGGATCCTGCGGGCTGTTGGGGTTCTGGGGGCTCTGTTGGGGTCCTTGGAACTCTGTTGTGGTCCTGGGGGCTCTGTTGTGGTCCTGGGGTCTCTGTTGGGATCCTGGGGGCTCTGTTGTGGTCCTGGGGGCTCTGTTGTGGTCCTGAGGGTTCTGTTTGGGTCCTGGGGGCTCTGTTCGTGTCCCGGGGTCTCTGATGGGATCCTGCGGGCTCTGTTCGTGTCCTTGGGGCTCTGTTCGGGTCCTGGGGCCTCTGTTGGGGTTGTGTAGGCTCTGTTCGGGTCCTGGTGGCTCTGTTCGGGTCCTGGGGGCTCTGTTGTGGTCCTGGGGGCTCTGTTGGGATCCTGCGGGCTCTGTTGTGGTCCTGGGGGCTCTGTTCGGGTCCTGTGAGCTGTGTTGGGGTCCTGGGGGCTCTATTCGGGTCCTGAGGGCTCCGTTGTGGGCCTGGGGGTTCTGTTGGTGTCCCGGGGCCTCTGTTGGGGTCCTGGGGGCTCTGTTCGTGTCCTGTGGGCTCTGTTGTGGTCCCGGGGGCTCTGTTGTGGTCCCGAGGGCTCTGTTAGGGTCCTGGGGGCTCTGTTGGGGTCCCGTGGGCTCTATTGTGGTCCCGGGGGCTCTGTTGGGGTCCCGGGGGCTCTGTTGGGGTCCTGGGGGCTCTCTTCGAGTCCTGGGGGCTCTGGTGTGGTCTTAGGGGCTCTGTTGTTGTCCTGGTGGTTCTCTTCGGGTCCTGGGGGCTCTGTTGTTGTCCTGGGGTCTCTGTTGTGGTCCTGGGGGCTCTGTTGTTGTCCTGGGGGCTCTGTTGTTGTCCTGGAGGCTCTGTTGTGGTCCTGGGGGCTCTGTTGTGGTCCTGGGGGCTCTGTTGTGGTCCTGGGGGCTCTGTTGGTGTCCTGGGTCCTCTGTTCGGTTCTTGGGGGCTCTGTTGTTCTCCTGGTGTCTCTCTTCGTGTCCTGGCGTCTCTGTTGGTGTCCTGGGGGCTCCGTTGTGTTCCTCGAGGCTCTTTTCGTGTCCCTGTGGCTCTGTTCTGGTCTCGGGGGCTCTGTTGGGCTCCCGGGGGCTTTGCTGAAGTCCTGGGAGCTTCTGTTGGGGTCCTGGGGGCTCTGTTGAGGTCCTGGGGTCTCTGTTGTGGTCCTGGGGTTTCTGTTGTTGTCCTGCGGGCTCTGTTGTGGTCCTGGGGGTTCTGTTCGGGTCCTGGGGTCTCTGTTCGTGTTCCGGGGTCTCTGACGGGATCCTGCGGGCCCTGTTGGGGTTGTGGGGGCTCTGTTGGGATCCTGGGGGCTCTGTTGGGGTCCTTGGAACTCTGTTGTGGTCCTGGGGGCTCTGTTGTGGTCCTGGGGTCTCTGTTGGGATCCTGGGGGCTCTGTTGTGGTCCTGGGGGCTCTGTTGGTGTTGTGTAGGCTCTGTTCGGGTCCTGGGGGCTCTGTTTGGGTCCTGGGGGCTCTGTTGTGGTCCTGGGGGCTCTGTTGTTGTCCTGGGGGTTCTGTTTGGGTCCTGGGGGTTCTGTTTGTGTCCCGGGGAATCTGTTGGGATCCTGCGGGCTCTGTTGGGGTTCTGGGGGCTCTGTTGGCATCTTGGGGGCTGTGTTGGTGTCCTTGGGGTTCTGTTCGGGTCCTTGGGGCTCTGTTCGTGTTCCGGGGTCTCTGATGGGATCCTGCGGGCTGTTGGGGTTCTGGGGGCTCTGTTGGGGTCCTTGGAACTCTGTTGTGGTCCTGGGGGCTCTGTTGTGGTCCTGGGGTCTCTGTTGGGATCCTGGGGGCTCTGTTGTGGTCCTGGGGGCTCTGTTGTGGTCCTGAGGGTTCTGTTTGGGTCCTGGGGGCTCTGTTCGTGTCCCGGGGTCTCTGATGGGATCCTGCGGGCTCTGTTCGTGTCCTTGGGGCTCTGTTCGGGTCCTGGGGCCTCTGTTGGGGTTGTGTAGGCTCTGTTCGGGTCCTGGTGGCTCTGTTCGGGTCCTGGGGGCTCTGTTGTGGTCCTGGGGGCTCTGTTGGGATCCTGCGGGCTCTGTTGTGGTCCTGGGGGCTCTGTTCGGGTCCTGTGAGCTGTGTTGGGGTCCTGGGGGCTCTATTCGGGTCCTGAGGGCTCTGTTGTGGGCCTGGGGGTTCTGTTGGTGTCCCGGGGCCTCTGTTGGGGTCCTGGGGGCTCTGTTCGTGTCCTGTGGGCTCTGTTGTGGTCCCGGGGGCTCTGTTGTGGTCCCGAGGGCTCTGTTAGGGTCCTGGGGGCTCTGTTGGTGTCCCGTGGGCTCTATTGTGGTCCCGGGGGCTCTGTTGGGGTCCCGGGGGCTCTGTTGGGGTCCTGGGGGCTCTCTTCGAGTCCTGGGGGCTCTGGTGTGGTCTTAGGGGCTCTGTTGTTGTCCTGGTGGTTCTCTTCGGGTCCTGGGGGCTCTGTTGTTGTCCTGGGGTCTCTGTTGTGGTCCTGGGGGCTCTGTTGTTGTCCTGGGGGCTCTGTTGTTGTCCTGGAGGCTCTGTTGTGGTCCTGGGGGCTCTGTTGTGGTCCTGGGGGCTCTGTTGTGGTCCTGGGGGCTCTGTTGGTGTCCTGGGTCCTCTGTTCGGTTCTTGGGGGCTCTGTTGTTCTCCTGGTGTCTCTCTTCGTGTCCTGGCGTCTCTGTTGGTGTCCTGGAGGCTCTGTTGTGTTCCTCGAGGCTCTTTTCGTGTCCCTGTAGCTCTGTTCTGGTCTCGGGGGCTCTGTTGGGCTCCCGGGGGTTTTGTTGAAGTCCTGGGAGCTTCTGTTGGGGTCCTGGGGGCTCTGTTGAGGTCCTGGGGTCTCTGTTGTGGTCCTGGGGTCTCTGTTGTTGTCCTGCGGGCTCTGTTGTGGTCCTGGGGGTTCTGTTTGGGTCCTGGGGGCTCTGTTCGTGTCCCGGGGTCTCTGATGGGATCCTGCGGGCTCTGTTGGGGTTGTGGGGGCTCTGTTCGGGTCCTGGGGCCTCTGTTGGGGTTGTGTAGGCTCTGTTCGGGTCCTGGGGGCTCTGTTCGGGTCCTGGGGGCTCTGTTGTTGTCCTGGGGGTTCTGTTTGGGTCCTGGGGGTTCTGTTTGTGTCCCGGGGAATCTGTTGGGATCCTGCGGGCTCTGTTGGGGTTCTGGGGGCTCTGTTGGCATCTTGGGGGCTCTGTTGGGGTCCTTGGGGTTCTGTTCGGGTCCTGGGGTCTCTGTTCGTGTTCCGGGGTCTCTGACGGGATCCTGCGGGCTCTGTTGGTGTTCTGGGGGCTCTGTTGGGGTCCTTGGAACTCTGTTGTGGTCCTGGGGGCTCTGTTGTGGTCCTGGGGTCTCTGTTGGGATCCTGGGGGCTCTGTTGTGGTCCTGGGGGCTCTGTTGTGGTCCTGAGGGTTCTGTTTGGGTCCTGGGGGCTCTGTTCGTGTCCCGGGGTCTCTGATGGGATCCTGCGGGCTCTGTTCGTGTCCTTGGGGCTCTGTTCGGGTCCTGGGGCCTCTGTTGGGGTTGTGTAGGCTCTGTTCGGGTCCTGGTGGCTCTGTTCGGGTCCTGGGGGCTCTGTTGTGGTTCTGGGGTCTCTGTTGGGATCCTGCGGGCTCTGTTGTGGTCCTGGGGTCTCTGTTGGGATCCTGGGGGCTCTGTTGTGGTCCTGGGCGCTCTGTTGTGGTCCTGGGGGCTCTGTTGTGGTCCTGAGGGTTCTGTTTGGGTCCTGGGGGCTCTGTTCGTGTCCCGGGGTCTCTGATGGGATCCTGCGGGCTCTGTTCGTGTCCTTGGGGCTCTGTTCGGGTCCTGGGGCCTCTGTTGGGGTTGTGTAGGCTCTGGTCGGGTCCTGGTGGCTCTGTTGGGGTCCTGGGGGCTCCGTTCGGGTCATGCGAACTCTGTTGTGGTCTTGGGGGTTGTGTTCGGGTCCTGGGGGTTCTGTTTGTGTCCCGGGGTCTCTGTTGGGATCCTGCGGGCTCTGTTGTGGTCCTGGGGGCTCTGTTGGGGTCCTGTGAGCTGTGTTGGGGTCCTGGGGGCTCTGTTCGGGTCCTGAGGGCTCTGTTGTGGGCCTGGGGGTTCTGTTGGTGTCCCGGGGCCTCTGTTGGGGTCCTGGGGGCTCTGTTCGTGTCCTGTGGGCTCTGTTGTGGTCCCGGGGGCTCTGTTGTGGTCCCGAGGGCTCTGTTAGGGTCCCGGGGGCTCTGTTGGGGTCCCGTGGGCTCTATTGTGGTCCCGGGGGCTCTGTTGGGGTCCCGGGGGCTCTGTTGGGGTCCTGGGGGCTCTCTTCGAGTCCTGGGGGCTCCGGTGTGGTCTTAGGGGCTCTGTTGTTCTCCTGGTGGTTCTCTTCGGGTCCTGGGGGCTCTTTTGTTGTCCTGGGGTCTCTGTTGTGGTCCTGGGGTCTCTGTTGTTGTCCTGGGGGCTCTGTTGTTGTCCTGGAGGCTCTGTTGTGGTCCTGGGGGCTCTGTTGTGGTCCTGGGGTCTCTGTTGGTGTCCTGGGTCCTCTGTTCGGTTCTTGGGGGCTCTGTTGTTCTCCTGCTGTCTCTCTTCGTGTCCTGGCGTCTCTGTTGGTGTCCTGGAGGCTCTGTTGTGTTCCTCGAGGCTCTTTTCGTGTCCCTGTAGCTCTGTTCTGGTCTCGGGGGCTCTGTTGGGCTCCCGGGGGTTTTGCTGAAGTCCTGGGAGCTTCTGTTGGGGTCCTGGGGGCTCTGTTGAGGTCCTGGGGTCTCTGTTGTGGTCCTGGGGTCTCTGTTGTTGTCCTGCGGGCTCTGTTGTGGTCCTGGGGGTTCTGTTTGGGTCCTGGGGGCTCTGTTCGTGTCCCGGGGTCTCTGATGGGATCCTGCGGGCTCTGTTGGGGTTGTGGGGGCTCTGTTCGGGTCCTGGGGCCTCTGTTGGGGTTGTGTAGGCTCTGTTCGGGTCCTGGGGGCTCTGTTCGGGTCCTGGGGGCTCTGTTGTTGTCCTGGGGGTTCTGTTTGGGTCCTGGGGGTTCTGTTTGTGTCCCGGGGAATCTGTTGGGATCCTGCGGGCTCTGTTGGGGTTCTGGGGGCTCTGTTGGCATCTTGGGGGCTCTGTTGGGGTCCTTGGGGTTCTGTTCGGGTCCTGGGGTCTCTGTTCGTGTTCCGGGGTCTCTGACGGGATCCTGCGGGCTCTGTTGGTGTTCTGGGGGCTCTGTTGGGGTCCTTGGAACTCTGTTGTGGTCCTGGGGTCTCTGTTGTGGTCCTGGGGTCTCTGTTGGGATCCTGGGGGCTCTGTTGTGGTCCTGGGGGCTCTGTTGTGGTCCTGGGGGCTCTGTTGTGGTCCTGAGGGTTCTGTTTGGGTCCTGGGGGCTCTGTTCGTGTCCCGGGGTCTCTGATGGGATCCTGCGGGCTCTGTTCGTGTCCTGGGGGCTCTGTTCGGGTCCTGGGGCCTCTGTTGGGGTTGTGTAGGCTCTGTTCGGGTCCTGGTGGCTCTGTTGGGGTCCTGGGGGCTCTGTTGTGGTCATGCGAACTCTGTTGTGGTCTTGGGGGTTGTGTTCGGGTCCTGGGGGTTCTGTTTGTGTCCCGGGGAATCTGTTGGGATCCTGCGGGCTCTGTTGTGGTCCTGGGGGCTCTGTTCGGGTCCTGTGAGCTGTGTTGGGGTCCTGGGTGCTCTGTTCGGGTCCTGAGGGCTCTGTTGTGGGCCTGGGGTTCTGTTGGTGTCCCGGGGCCTCTGTTGGGGTCCTGGGGGGTCTGTTCGTGTCCTGTGGGCTCTGTTGTTGTCCCAGGGGCTCTGTTGTGGTCCCGAGGGCTCTGTTAGGGTCCCGGGGGCTCTGTTGGGGTCCCGTGGGCTCTATTGTGGTCCCGGGGGCTCTGTTGGGGTCCCGGGGGCTCTGTTGGGGTCCTGGGGGCTCTCTTCGAGTCCTGGGGGCTCTGGTGTGGTCCTGGGGGCTTTGGTGTGGTCGTGTGGGCTCTGTTGGTGTCCTGGGAGCTCTCTTGCTCTCCTGGGGGCTCTTTTGGCGTTTTGGGGTCTCTGTTTGAGTTCTGGGGGCTCTGATGGGATCCTGGGGACTCTGTTGTGGTCCTCGGGGCTCTGTTGTGGTCTTAGGGGCTCTGTTGTTGTCCTGGTGGTTCTCTTCGGGTCCTTGGGGCTCTGTTATGGTACTGGGGGCTCTGTTGTTGTCCTGGCGTCTCTGTTGTGGTCCTGGGGGCTCTGTTGTGGTCCCAAGGGCTCTGTTACGGTCCCGGGGGCTCTGTTGGGGTCCCAGGGGCTCTGTTGTGTTCCCGGGGGCTCTGTTGGGGTCCCGGGGGCTCTGTTGTTGTCCTGGTTGCTTTCTTCGTGAATTGGGATCTCTGTTTGTGTCCTGGGGGCTCTGTTGCAGTCGTGGGGGCTCTGTTGTGGTCCTGGGGGCTCTGTTGTGGTCCTGGGGGTTCTGTTTGGGTCCTGGGGGCTCTGTTCGTGTCCCGGGGTCTCTGATGGGATCCTGCGGGCTCTGTTGGGGTTGTGGGGGCTCTGTTCGGGTCCTGGGGCCTCTGTTGGGGTTGTGTAGGCTCTGTTCGGGTCCTGGTGGCTCTGTTCAGGTCCTGGGGGCTCTGTTGTGGTCCTGGGGGCTCTGTTGTGGTCCTGGGGGTTCTGTTTGTGTCCCGGGGAATCTGTTGGGATCCTGCGGGCTCTGTTGGGATTCTGGGGGCTCTGTTGGCATCTTGGGGGCTCTGTTAGAGTGTTTGGAGCTGTGTTGGCGTCCTGGGGGCTCCGTTCGTGTCCTGCGGGCTCAGTTGTGGTCTTGGGGGTTCTGTTCGGATCCTTGGGGTTCTGTTTATGTCCCACAGTCTCTGTTGGGATCCTGCGGGCTCTGTTGGGGTCCTGTGAGCTCTGTTGGGGTCCTGTGAGCTCTGTTGTGGTCCTGGGGGCTCTGTTCGGGTCCTGGGGCCTCTGTTGTTGTCCTGGGGGTTCTGTTTGGGTCCTGGGGGTTCTGTTTGTGTCCTGGGGAATCTGTTGGTATCCTGCGGGCTCTGTTGGGGTTCTGGGGGCTCTGTTGGCATCTTGGGGGCTCTGTTGGGGTCCTTGGAGTTCTGTTCGGGTCCTGGGGGCTCTGTTCGTGTTCCGGGGTCTCTGACGGGAACCTGCGGGCTCTGTTGGGATCCTGCAGGCTCTGTTGGGGTCTTGGGGGCTCTGTTGTGGTCCTTGGAACTCTGTTGTGGTCCTGGGGTCTCTGTTGTGGTCCTGGGGTCTCTGTTGGGATCCTGGGGGCTCTGTTGTGGTCCTGGGGGCTCTGTTGTGGTCCTGAGGGTTCTGTTTGGGTCCTGGGGGCTCTGTTCGTGTCCCGGGGTCTCTGATGGGATCCTGCGGGCTCTGTTCGTGTCCTGGGGGCTCTGTTTGGGTCCTGGGGCCTCTGTTGGGGTTGTGTAGGCTCTGTTCGGGTCCTGGTGGCTCTGTTCGGGTCCTGGGGGCTCTGTTCGGGTCCTGGGGGCTCTGTTGGGATCCTGCGGGCTCTGTTGGGGTCCTGGGGGCTCCGTTCGGGTCATGCGAACTCTGTTGTGGTCTTGGGGGTTGTGTTCGGGTCCTGAGGGTTCTGTTTGTGTCCCGGGGTCTCTGTTGGGATCCTGCGGGCTCTGTTGTGGTCCTGGGGGCTCTGTTGGGGTCCTGTGAGCAGTGTTGGGGTCCTGGGGGCTCTGTTCGTGTCCTGTGGGCTCTGTTGTGGTCCCGGGGGCTCTGTTGTCGTCCCGAGGGCTCTGTTAGTGTCCCGGGGCTCTGTTGGGGTCCCGTGGGCTCTATTGTGGTCCCGGGGGCTCTGTTGGGGTTCCGGGGGCTCTGTTGGGGTCCTGGGGGCTCTCTTCGAGTCCTGGGGGCTCTGGTGTGGTCTTAGGGGCTCTGTTGTTCTCCTGGTGGTTCTCTTCGGGTCCTGGGGGCTCTGTTGTTGTCCTGGGGGCTCTGCTGTGGTCCTGGGGTCTCTGTTGTTGTCCTGGGGGCTCTGTTGTTGTCCTGGAGGCTCTGTTGTGGTCCTGGGGGCTCTGTTGTGGTCCTGGGGGCTCTGTTGTGGTCCTGGGGGCTCTGTTGGTGTCCTGGGTCCTCTGTTCGGTTCTTGGGGGCTCTGTTGTTCTCCTGGTGTCTCTCTTCGTGTCCTGGCGTCTCTGTTGGTGTCCTGGGGGCTCCGTTGTGTTCCTCGAGGCTCTTTTCGTGTCCCTGTGGCTCTGTTCTGGTCTCGGGGGCTCTGTTGGGCTCCCCGGGGCTTTGCTGAAGTCCTGGGAGCTTCTGTTGGGGTCCTGGGGGCTCTGTTGAGGTCCTGGGGTCTCTGTTGTGGTCCTGGGGTCTCTGTTGTTGTCCTGCGGGCTCTGTTGTGGTCCTGGGGGTTCTGTTCGGGTCCTGGGGTCTCTGTTCGTGTTCCGGGGTCTCTGACGGGATCCTGCGGGCCCTGTTGGGGTTGTGGGGGCTCTGTTGGGGTCCTGGGGGCTCTGTTGGGGTCCTTGGAACTCTGTTGTGGTCCTGGGGGCTCTGTTGTGGTCCTGGGGTCTCTGTTGGGATCCTGGGGGCTCTGTTGTGGTCCTGGGGGCTCTGTTGGTGTTGTGTAGGCTCTGTTCGGGTCCTGGGGGCTCTGTTGGGGTCCTGGGGGCTCTGTTGTGGTCCTGGGGGCTCTGTTGTTGTCCTGGGGGTTCTGTTTGGGTCCTGGGGGTTCTGTTTGTGTCCCGGGGAATCTGTTGGGATCCTGCGGGCTCTGTTGGGGTTCTGGGGGCTCTGTTGGCATCTTGGGGGCTGTGTTGGTGTCCTTGGGGTTCTGTTCGGGTCCTTGGGGCTCTGTTCGTGTTCCGGGGTCTCTGATGGGATCCTGCGGGCTGTTGGGGTTCTGGGGGCTCTGTTGGGGTCCTTGGAACTCTGTTGTGGTCCTGGGGGCTCTGTTGTGGTCCTGGGGTCTCTGTTGGGATCCTGGGGGCTCTGTTGTGGTCCTGGGGGCTCTGTTGTGGTCCTGAGGGTTCTGTTTGGGTCCTGGGGGCTCTGTTCGTGTCCCGGGGTCTCTGATGGGATCCTGCGGGCTCTGTTCGTGTCCTTGGGGCTCTGTTCGGGTCCTGGGGCCTCTGTTGGGGTTGTGTAGGCTCTGTTCGGGTCCTGGTGGCTCTGTTCGGGTCCTGGGGGCTCTGTTGTGGTCCTGGGGGCTCTGTTGGGATCCTGCGGGCTCTGTTGGGGTCCTGGGGGCTCCGTTCGGGTCATGCGAACTCTGTTGTGGTCTTGGGGGTTGTGTTCGGGTCCTTGGGGTTCTGTTTGTGTCCCGGGGTCTCTGTTGGGATCCTGCGGGCTCTGTTGTGGTCCTGGGGGCTCTGTTGGGGTCCTGTGAGCTGTGTTGGGGTCCTGGGGGCTCTGTTCGGGTCCTGAGGGCTCTGTTGTGGGCCTGGGGGTTCTGTTGGTGTCCCGGGGCCTCTGTTGGGCTCCCGGGGGCTCTGTTCGTGTCCTGTGGGCTCTGTTGTGGTCCCGGGGGCTCTGTTGTCGTCCCGAGGGATCTGTTAGGGTCCCGGGGGGTCTGTTGGTGTCCCGTGGGCTCTGTTGGGGTCCCGGGTGCTCTGTTGGTGTCCCGGGGGCTCTGTTGGGGTCCTGGGGGCTCTCTTCGAGTCCTGTGGGCTCTGGTGTGGTCCTGGGGGCTTTGGTGTGGTCGTGTGGGCTCTGTTGGTGTCCTGGGGGCTCTCTTGCTGTCCTGAGGGCTCTTTTGGCGTTTTGGGGTCTCTGTTTGAGTTCTGGGGGCTCTGATGGGATCCTGGGGACTCTGTTGTGGTCCTGGGGGCTCTGTTGTGGTCTTAGGGGCTCTGTTGGTGTCCTGGTGGTTCTCTTCGGGTCCTTGGGGCTCTGTTATGGTACTGGGGGCTCTGTTGTTGTCCTGGGGTCTCTGTTGTGGTCGTGGCGGATCTGTTGTGGTCCTGGGGGCTCTGTTGTGGTCACGGGGGCTCTGTTGGGGTCCCGGGGGCTCTGTTGGGGTCCCGGGGGCTCTGTTGTTGTCCTGGGGGCTCTCTTCGTGAATTGGGATCTCTGTTTGTGTCCTGGGGGCTCTGTTGCGGTCCTGGGGGCTCTGTTGTGGTCCTGGGGGCTCTGTTGTGGTCCTGGGGGTTCTGTTTGGGTCCTGGGGGCTCTGTTCGTGTCCCGGGGTCTCTGATGGGATCCTGCGGGCTCTGTTGGGGTTGTGGGGGCTCTGTTCGGGTCCTGGGGCCTCTGTTGGGGTTGTGTAGGCTCTGTTCGGGTCTTGGGGGCTCTGTTCAGGTTCTGGGGGCTCTGTTGGGGTCCTTGGAACTCTGTTGTGGTCCTGGGGGCTCTGTTGTGGTCCTGGGGTCTCTGTTGGGATCCTGGGGGCTCTGTTGTGGTCCTGGGGGCTCTGTTGTGGTCCTGAGGGTTCTGTTTGGGTCCTGGGGGCTCTGTTCGTGTCCCGGGGTCTCTGATGGTATCCTGCGGGCTCTGTTCGTGTCCTTGGGGCTCTGTTCGGGTCCTGGGGCCTCTGTTGGGGTTGTGTAGGCTCTGTTCGGGTCCTGGTGGCTCTGTTCGGGTCCTGGGGGCTCTGTTGTGGTCCTGGGGGCTCTGTTGGGATCCTGCGGGCTCTGTTGGGGTCCTGGGGGCTCCGTTCGGGTCATGCGAACTCTGTTGTGGTCTTGGGGGTTGTGTTCGGGTCCTTGGGGTTCTGTTTGTGTCCCGGGGTCTCTGTTGGGATCCTGCGGGCTCTGTTGTGGTCCTGGGGGCTCTGTTGGGGTCCTGTGAGCTGTGTTGGGGTCCTGGGGGCTCTGTTCATGTCCTGAGGGCTCTGTTGTGGGCCTGGGGGTTCTGTTGGTGTCCCGGGGCCTCTGTTGGGCTCCCGGGGGCTCTGTTCGTGTCCTGTGGGCTCTGTTGTGGTCCCGGGGGCTCTGTTGTCGTCCCGAGGGATCTGTTAGGGTCCCGGGGGGTCTGTTGGTGTCCCGTGGGCTCTGTTGGGGTCGCGGGTGCTCTGTTGGTGTCCCGGGGGCTCTGTTGGGGTCCTGGGGGCTCTCTTCGAGTCCTGTGGGCTCTGGTGTGGTCCTGGGGGCTTTGGTGTGGTCGTGTGGGCTCTGTTGGTGTCCTGGGGGCTCTCTTGCTGTCCTGAGGGCTCTTTTGGCGTTTTGGGGTCTCTGTTTGAGTTCTGGGGGCTCTGATGGGATCCTGGGGACTCTGTTGTGGTCCTGGGGGCTCTGTTGTGGTCTTAGGGGCTCTGTTGGTGTCCTGGTGGTTCTCTTCGGGTCCTTGGGGCTCTGTTATGGTACTGGGGGCTCTGTTGTTGTCCTGGGGTCTCTGTTGTGGTCGTGGTGGATCTGTTGTGGTCCTGGGGGCTCTGTTGTGGTCCTGGGGGCTCTGTTGTGGTCACGGGGGCTCTGTTGTGGTCCCGAGGGCTCTGTTAGGGTCCCGGGGGCTCTGTTGGGGTCCCGGGGGCTCTGTTGGGGTCCCAGGGGCTCTGTTGTTGTCCTGGGGGCTCTCTTCGTGAATTGGGATCTCTGTTTGGGTCCTGGGGGCTCTGTTGCGGTCCTGGGGGCTCTGTTGTGGTCCTGGGGGCTCTGTTGTGGTCCTGGGGGTTCTGTTAGGGTCCTGGGGGCTCTGTTCGTGTCCCGGGGTCTCTGATGGGATCCTGCGGGCTCTGTTGGGGTTGTGGGGGCTCTGTTCGGGGCCTGGGGCCTCTGTTGGGGTTGTGTAGGCTCTGTTCGGGTCCTGGTGGCTCTGTTCAGGTCCTGGGGGCTCTGTTGTGGTCCTGGGGGCTCTGTTGTGGTCCTGGGGGCTCTGTTGTGGTCCTGGGGGTTCTGTTTGTGTCCCGGGGAATCTGTTGGGATTCTGCGGGCTCTGTTGGGGTTCTGGGGGCTCTATTGGCATCTTGGGGGCTCTCTTAGTGTCCTTGGAGCTGTGTTGGCGTCCTGGGGGCTCCGTTCGTGTCCTACGGGCTCAGTTGTGGTCTTGGGGGTTCTGTTCGGATCCTTGGGGTTCTGTTTGTGTCCCACAGTCTCTGTTGGGATCCTGCGGGCTCTGTTGGAGTCCTGTGAGCTCTGTTGGGGTCCTGTGAGCTCTGTGTGGTCCTGGGGGCTCTGTTCGGGTCCTGTGGGCTCTGTTCGGGTTCTGGGGCCTCTGTTGGTGTCCTGGGGGCTCTGTTCGGGTCCTGAGGGCTCTGCTGTGGGCCTGGGGGTTCTGTTTGGGTCCTGTGGGCTCTGTTGAGGTCCTGGGGTCTCTGTTGTGGTCCTGGGGGCTCTGTTGTGGTCTTAGGGGCTCTGTTGTTTTCCTGGTGGTTCTCTTCGGGTCCTGGGGGCTCTGTTGTGGTCCTGGGGGCTCTGCTGTGGTCCTGGGGTCTCTGTTGTTGTCCTGGGGGCTCTGTTGTTGTCCTGGGGGCTCTGTTGTGGTCCTGGGGGCTCTGTTGGTGTCCTGGGTCCTCTGTTCGGTTCTTGGGGGGTTCTGTTGTTCTCCTGGTATCTCTCTTCGTGTCCTGGCGTCTCTGTTGGTGTCCTGGGGGCTCTGTTGGGGTCCTCGAGGCTCTTTTCGTGTCCCTGTGGCTCTGTTCTGGTCTCGGGGGCTCTGTTGGTCTCCCGGGGGCTTTGCTGAAGTCCTGGGAGCTTCTGTTGTGGTCCCGGGGGCTCTGTTGTCGTCCCGAGGGATCTGTTAGTGTCCCGGGGGGTCTGTTGGGGTCCCGTGGGCTCTGTTGGGGTCCCGGGTGCTCTGTTGGTGTCCCGGGGGCTCTGTTGGGGTCCTGGGGGCTCTCTTCGAGTCCTGTGGGCTCTGGTGTGGTCCTGGGGGCTTTGGTGTGGTCGTGTGGGCTCTGTTGGTGTCCTGGGGGCTCTCTTGCTGTCCTGAGGGCTCTTTTGGCGTTTTGGGGTCTCTGTTTGAGTTCTGGGGGCTCTGATGGGATCCTGGGGACTCTGTTGTGGTCCTGGGGGCTCTGTTGTGGTCTTAGGGGCTCTGTTGGTGTCCTGGTGGTTCTCTTCGGGTCCTTGGGGCTCTGTTATGGTACTGGGGGCTCTGTTGTTGTCCTGGGGTCTCTGTTGTGGTCGTGGCGGATCTGTTGTGGTCCTGGGGGCTCTGTTGTGGTCCTGGGGGCTCTGTTGTGTTCCCGGGGGCTCTGTTGGGGTCCCGGGGGCTCTGTTGTTGTCCTGGGGGCTCTCTTCGTGAATTGGGATCTCTGTTTGGGTCCTGGGGGCTCTGTTGCGGTCCTGGGGGCTCTGTTGTGGTCCTGGGGGCTCTGTTGTGGTCCTGGGGGTTCTGTTTGGGTCCTGGGGGCTCTGTTCGTGTCCCGGGGTCTCTGATGGGATCCTGCGGGCTCTGTTGGGGTTGTGGGGGCTCTGTTCGGGTCCTGGGGCCTCTGTTGGGGTTGTGTAGGCTCTGTTCGGGTCCTGGTGGCTCTGTTCAGGTTCTGGGGGCTCTGTTGGGGTCCTTGGAACTCTGTTGTGGTCCTGGGGGCTCTGTTGTGGTCCTGGGGTCTCTGTTGGGATCCTGGGGGCTCTGTTGTGGTCCTGGGGGCTCTGTTGTGGTCCTGAGGGTTCTGTTTGGGTCCTGGGGGCTCTGTTCGTGTCCCGGGGTCTCTGATGGTATCCTGCGGGCTCTGTTCGTGTCCTTGGGGCTCTGTTCGGGTCCTGGGGCCTCTGTTGGGGTTGTGTAGGCTCTGTTCGGGTCCTGGTGGCTCTGTTCGGGTCCTGGGGGCTCTGTTGTGGTCCTGGGGGCTCTGTTGGGATCCTGCGGGCTCTGTTGGGGTCCTGGGGGCTCCGTTCGGGTCATGCGAACTCTGTTGTGGTCTTGGGGGTTGTGTTCGGGTCCTTGGGGTTCTGTTTGTGTCCCGGGGTCTCTGTTGGGATCCTGCGGGCTCTGTTGTGGTCCTGGGGGCTCTGTTGGGGTCCTGTGAGCTGTGTTGGGGTCCTGGGGGCTCTGTTCATGTCCTGAGGGCTCTGTTGTGGGCCTGGGGGTTCTGTTGGTGTCCCGGGGCCTCTGTTGGGCTCCCGGGGGCTCTGTTCGTGTCCTGTGGGCTCTGTTGTGGTCCCGGGGGCTCTGTTGTCGTCCCGAGGGATCTGTTAGGGTCCCGGGGGGTCTGTTGGGGTCCCGTGGGCTCTGTTGGGGTCCCGGGTGCTCTGTTGGTGTCCCGGGGGCTCTGTTGGGGTCCTGGGGGCTCTCTTCGAGTCCTGTGGGCTCTGGTGTGGTCCTGGGGGCTTTGGTGTGGTCGTGTGGGCTCTGTTGGTGTCCTGGGGGCTCTCTTGCTGTCCTGAGGGCTCTTTTGGCGTTTTGGGGTCTCTGTTTGAGTTCTGGGGGCTCTGATGGGATCCTGGGGACTCTGTTGTGGTCCTGGGGGCTCTGTTGTGGTCTTAGGGGCTCTGTTGGTGTCCTGGTGGTTCTCTTCGGGTCCTTGGGGCTCTGTTATGGTACTGGGGGCTCTGTTGTTGTCCTGGGGTCTCTGTTGTGGTCGTGGTGGATCTGTTGTGGTCCTGGGGGCTCTGTTGTGGTCCTGGGGGCTCTGTTGTGGTCACGGGGGCTCTGTTGTGGTCCCGAGGGCTCTGTTAGGGTCCTGGGGGCTCTGTTGGGGTCCCGGGGGCTCTGTTGGGGTCCCGGGGGCTCTGTTGTTGTCCTGGGGGCTCTCTTCGTGAATTGGGATCTCTGTTTGGGTCCTGGGGGCTCTGTTGCGGTCCTGGGGGCTCTGTTGTGGTCCTGGGGGCTCTGTTGTGGTCCTGGGGGTTCTGTTAGGGTCCTGGGGGCTCTGTTCGTGTCCCGGGGTCTCTGATGGGATCCTGCGGGCTCTGTTGGGGTTGTGGGGGCTCTGTTCGGGGCCTGGGGCCTCTGTTGGGGTTGTGTAGGCTCTGTTCGGGTCCTGGTGGCTCTGTTCAGGTCCTGGGGGCTCTGTTGTGGTCCTGGGGGCTCTGTTGTGGTCCTGGGGGTTCTGTTTGTGTCCCGGGGAATCTGTTGGGATTCTGCGGGCTCTGTTGGGGTTCTGGGGGCTCTATTGGCATCTTGGGGGCTCTCTTAGTGTCCTTGGAGCTGTGTTGGCGTCCTGGGGGCTCCGTTCGTGTCCTACGGGCTCAGTTGTGGTCTTGGGGGTTCTGTTCGGATCCTTGGGGTTCTGTTTGTGTCCCACAGTCTCTGTTGGGATCCTGCGGGCTCTGTTGGGGTCCTGTGAGCTCTGTTGGGGTCCTGTGAGCTCTGTTGTGGTCCTGGGGGCTCTGTTCGGGTCCTGTGGGCTCTGTTCGGGTTCTGGGGCCTCTGTTGGTGTCCTGGGGGCTCTGTTCGGGTCCTGAGGGCTCTGCTGTGGGCCTGGGGGTTCTGTTTGGGTCCTGTGGGCTCTGTTGAGGTCCTGGGGTCTCTGTTGTGGTCCTGGGGGCTCTGTTGTGGTCTTAGGGGCTCTGTTGTTTTCCTGGTGGTTCTCTTCGGGTCCTGGGGGCTCTGTTGTGGTCCTGGGGGCTCTGCTGTGGTCCTGGGGTCTCTGTTGTTGTCCTGGGGGCTCTGTTGTTGTCCTGGGGGCTCTGTTGTGGTCCTGGGGGCTCTGTTGGTGTCCTGGGTCCTCTGTTCGGTTCTTGGGGGGTTCTGTTGTTCTCCTGGTATCTCTCTTCGTGTCCTGGCGTCTCTGTTGGTGTCCTGGGGGCTCTGTTGGGGTCCTCGAGGCTCTTTTCGTGTCCCTGTGGCTCTGTTCTGGTCTCGGGGGCTCTGTTGGGCTCCCGGGGGCTTTGCTGAAGTCCTGGGAGCTTCTGTTGTGGTCCTGGGGGCTCTGTTGAGGTCCTGGGGTCTCTGTTGTTGTCCTGGGGTCTCTGTTGTTATCCTGCGGGCTCTGTTGTGGTCCTGGGGGTTCTGTTCGGGTCCTGGGGTCTCTGTTCGTGTTCCGGGGTCTCTGACGGGATCCTGCGGGCTCTGTTGGGGTTCTGGGGGCTCTGTTGGGGTCTTGGGGGCTCTGTTGGGGTCCTTGGAACTCTGTTCGGGTCCTGGGGGCTCTGTTGTGGTCCTGGGGTATTTGTTTGGGATCCTGGGGTCTCTGTTGGGATCCTGGGGGCTCTGTTGTGGTCCTGGGGGCTCTGTTGTGGTCCTGGGGGCTCTGTTGTGGTTGCGGGGGTTCTGTTTGGGTCCTGGGGGCTCTGTTCGTGTCCCGGGGTCTCTGATGGGATCCTGCGGGCTCTGTTGGGGTTGTGGGGGCTCTGTTCGGGTCCTGGGGCCTCTGTTGGGGTTGTGTAGGCTCTGTTCGGGTCCTGGGGGCTCTGTTGTGGTCCTGGGGGCTCTGTTGTGGTCCTGGGGGCTCTGTTGTGGTCCTGGGCTTTCTGTTGGTGTCCTGGGGGTTCTGTTTGTGTCCCAGGGAATCTGTTGGGATCCTGCGGGCTCTGTTGGTGTTCTGGGGCCTCTGTTGGCATCTTGGGGGCTCTGTTGGGGTCCTTGGAGCTGTCTTGGCGTCCTGGGGGCTCCGTTCGGGTCCTGTGGGCTCTGTTCGGGTTCTGGGGCCTCTGTTGGGGTCCTGGGGGCTCTGTTCGGGTCCTGAGGGCTCTGTTGTGGGCCTGGGGGTTCTGTTGGTGTCCTGGGGCCTCTTTTGTGGCCCTGGGGGCTCTGTTCGGGTCCTGTGGGCTCTGTTCGGGTTCTGGGGCCTCTGTTGGGGTCCTGGGGGCTCTGTTCGGGTCCTGAAAGCTCTGCTGTGGGCCTGGGGGTTCTGTTTGGGTCCTGTGGGCTCTGTTGAGGTCCTGGGGTCTCTGTTGTGGTCCTGGGGGCTCTGTTGTGGTCTTAGGGGCTCTGTTGTTTTCCTGGTGGTTCTCTTCGGGTCCTGGGGGATCTGTTGTGGTCCTGGGGGATCTGCTGTGGTCCTGGGGTCTCTGTTGTTGTCCTGGGGGCTCTGTTGTTGTCCTGGGGGCTCTGTTGTGGTCCTGGGGGCTCTGTTGGTGTCCTGGGTCCTCTGTTCGGTTCTTGGGGGGTTCTGTTGTTCTCCTGGTATCTCTCTTCGTGTCCTGGCGTCTCTGTTGGTGTCCTGGGGGCTCTGTTGGGGTCCTCGAGGCTCTTTTCGTGTCCCTGTGGCTCTGTTCTGGTCTCGGGGGCTCTGTTGGGCTCCCGGGGGCTTTGCTGAAGTCCTGGGAGCTTCTGTTGGGGTCCTGGGGGCTCTGTTGAGGTCCTGGGGTCTCTGTTGTGGTCCTGGGGTCTCTGTTGTTGTCCTGCGGGCTCTGTTGTGGTCCTGGGGGTTCTGTTCGGGTCCTGGGGTCTCTGTTCGTGTTCCGGGGTCTCTGACGGGATCCTGCGGGCTCTGTTGGGGTTCTGGGGGCTCTGTTGGGGTCTTGGGGGCTCTGTTGGGGTCCTTGGAACTCTGTTGTGGTCCTGGGGGCTCTGTTGTGGTCCTGGGGTCTCTGTTTGGGATCCTGGGGTCTCTGTTGGGATCCTGGGGGCTCTGTTGTGGTCCTGGGGGCTCTGTTGTGGTCCTGGGGGCTCTGTTGTGGTTGCGGGGGTTCTGTTTGGGTCCTGGGGGCTCTGTTCGTGTCCCGGGGTCTCTGATGGGATCCTGCGGGCTCTGTTGGGGTTGTGGGGGCTCTGTTCGGGTCCTGGGGCCTCTGTTGGGGTTGTGTAGGCTCTGTTCGGGTCCTGGGGGCTCTGTTCGGGTCCTGGGGGCTCTGTTGTGGTCCTGGGGGCTCTGTTGTGGTCCTGGGCTTTCTGTTGGTGTCCTGGGTGTTCTGTTTGTGTCCCAGGGAATCTGTTGGGATCCTGCGGGCTCTGTTGGTGTTCTGGGGCCTCTGTTGGCATCTTGGGGGCTCTGTTGGGGTCCTTGGAGCTGTGTTGGCGTCCTGGGGGCTCTGTTCGGGTTCTGGGGCCTCTGTTGGGGTCCTGGGGGTCTGTTCGGGTCCTGAGGGCTCTGTTGTGGGCCTGGGGGTTCTGTTGGTGTCCTGGGGCCTCTGTTGTGGTCCTGGGGGCTCTGTTGTGGTCCTGTGGGCTCTGTTGAGGTCCTGGGGTCTCTGTTGGGGTCCTGGGGTCTCTGTTGGGGTCCTGGGAGATCTGTTCGGGTTCTGTGGGCTCTGTTGTTGTCCCGGGGGCTCTGTTGTGGTCCCGAAGGCTTTGTCAGGGTCCCGGGGGCACTGTTGGGGTCCCGGGGGCTCTGTTGGGGTCCCGGGGGCTCTGTTGTGGTTCTGGGGGCTCTCTTCGTGAATTGGGAGCTCTGTTGGTGTCCTGGGAGCTCTCTTCGAGTCCTGAGGGCTCTGTTGTGGGCCTGGGGGTTCTGTTGGTGTCCCGGGGCCTCTGTTGGGCTCCCGGGGGCTCTGTTCGTGTCCTGTGGGCTCTGTTGTGGTCCCGGGGGCTCTGTTGTGGTCCCGAGGGATCTGTTAGGGTCCCGGGGGGTCTGTTGGGGTCCCGTGGGCTCTGTTGGGGTCTCGGGTGCTCTGTTGGTGTCCCGGGGGCTCTGTTGGGGTCCTGGGGGCTCTCTTCGAGTCCTGTGGGCTCTGGTGTTGTCCTGGGGGCTTTGGTGTGGTCGTGTGGGCTCTGTTGGTGTCCTGGGGGCTCTCTTGCTGTCCTGAGGGCTCTTTTGGCGTTTTGGGGTCTCTGTTTGAGTTCTGGGGGCTCTGATGGGATCCTGGGGACTCTGTTGTGGTCCTGGGGGCTCTGTTGTGGTCTTAGGGGCTCTGTTGGTGTCCTGGTGGTTCTCTTCGGGTCCTTGGGGCTCTGTTATGGTACTGGGGGCTCTGTTGTTGTCCTGGGGTCTCTGTTGTGGTCGTGGTGGATCTGTTGTTGTCCTGGGGGCTCTGTTGTGGTCCTGGGGGCTCTGTTGTGGTCACGGGGGCTCTGTTGTGGTCCCGAGGGCTCTGTTAGGGTCCCGGGGGCTCTGTTGGGGTCCCGGGGGCTCTGTTGGGGTCCCGGGGGCTCTGTTGTTGTCCTGGGGGCTCTCTTCGTGAATTGGGATCTCTGTTTGGGTCCTGGGGGCTCTGTTGCGGTCCTGGGGGCTCTGTTGTGGTCCTGGGGGCTCTGTTGTGGTCCTGGGGGTTCTGTTAGGGTCCTGGGGGCTCTGTTCGTGTCCCGGGGTCTCTGATGGGATCCTGCGGGCTCTGTTGGGGTTGTGGGGGCTCTGTTCGGGTCCTGGGGCCTCTGTTGGGGTTGTGTAGGCTCTGTTCGGGTCCTGGTGGCTCTGTTCAGGTCCTGGGGGCTCTGTTGTGGTCCTGGGGGCTCTGTTGGGGTCCTGGGGGTTCTGTTTGTGTCCCGGGGAATCTGTTGGGATTCTGCGGGCTCTGTTGGTGTTCTGGGGGCTCTGTTGGCATCTTGGGGGCTCTCTTAGTGTCCTTGGAGCTGTGTTGGCGTCCTGGGGGCTCCGTTCGGGTCCTGCGGGCTCAGTTGTGGTCTTGGGGGTTCTGTTCGGATCCTTGGGGTTCTGTTTGTGTCCCACAGTCTCTGTTGGGATCCTGCGGGCTCTGTTGGGGTCCTGTGAGCTCTGTTGGGGTCCTGTGAGCTCTGTTGTGGTCCTGGGGGCTCTGTTCGGGTCCTGTGGGCTCTGTTCGGGTTCTGGGGCCTCTGTTGGTGTCCTGGGGGCTCTGTTCGGGTCCTGAGGGCTCTGCTGTGGGCCTGGGGGTTCTGTTTGGGTCCTGTGGGCTCTGTTGAGGTCCTGGGGTCTCTGTTGTGGTCCTGGGGGCTCTGTTGTGGTCTTAGGGGCTCTGTTGTTTTCCTGGTGGTTCTCTTCGGGTCCTGGGGGCTCTGTTGTGGTCCTGGGGGCTCTGCTGTGGTCCTGGGGTCTCTGTTGTTGTCCTGGGGGCTCTGTTGTTGTCCTGGGGGCTCTGTTGTGGTCCTGGGGGCTCTGTTGGTGTCCTGGGTCCTCTGTTCGGTTCTTGGGGGGTTCTGTTGTTCTCCTGGTATCTCTCTTCGTGTCCTGGCGTCTCTGTTGGTGTCCTGGGGGCTCTGTTGGGGTCCTCGAGGCTCTTTTCGTGTCCCTGTGGCTCTGTTCTGGTCTCGGGGGCTCTGTTGGGCTCCCGGGGGCTTTGCTGAAGTCCTGGGAGCTTCTGTTGTGGTCCTGGGGAATCTGTTGAGGTCCTGGGGTCTCTGTTGTGGTCCTGGGGTCTCTGTTGTTGTCCTGCGGGCTCTGTTGTGGTCCTGGGGGTTCTGTTCGGGTCCTGGGGTCTCTGTTCGTGTTCCGGGGTCTCTGACGGGATCCTGCGGGCTCTGTTGGGGTTCTGGGGGCTCTGTTGGGGTCTTGGGGGCTCTGTTGGGGTCCTTGGAACTCTGTTCGGGTCCTGGGGGCTCTGTTGTGGTCCTGGGGTATTTGTTTGGGATCCTGGGGTCTCTGTTGGGATCCTGGGGGCTCTGTTGTGGTCCTGGGGGCTCTGTTGTGGTCCTGGGGGCTCTGTTGTGGTTGCGGGGCTTCTGTTTGGGTCCTGGGGGCTCTGTTCGTGTCCCGGGGTCTCTGATGGGATCCTGCGGGCTCTGTTGGGGTTGTGGGGGCTCTGTTCGGGTCCTGGGGCCTCTGTTGGGGTTGTGTAGGCTCTGTTCGGGTCCTGGGGGCTCTGTTGTGGTCCTGGGGGCTCTGTTGTGGTCCTGGGGGCTCTGTTGTGGTCCTGGGCTTTCTGTTGGTGTCCTGGGGGTTCTGTTTGTGTCCCAGGGAATCTGTTGGGATCCTGCGGGCTCTGTTGGTGTTCTGGGGCCTCTGTTGGCATCTTGGGGGCTCTGTTGGGGTCCTTGGAGCTGTCTTGGCGTCCTGGGGGCTCCGTTCGGGTCCTGTGGGCTCTGTTCGGGTTCTGGGGCCTCTGTTGGGGTCCTGGGTGCTCTGTTCGGGTCCTGAGGGCTCTGTTGTGGGCCTGGGGGTTCTGTTGGTGTCCTGGGGGCTCTGTTGTGGTCCTGGGGGCTCTGTTCGGGTCCTGTGGGCTCTGTTCGGTTTCTGGGGCCTCTGTTGGGGTCCTGGGGGCTCTGTTCGGTTCCTGAAAGCTCTGCTGTGGGCCTGGGGGTTCTGTTTGGGTCCTGTGGGCTCTGTTGAGGTCCTGGGGTCTCTGTTGTGGTCCTGGGGGCTCTGTTGTGGTCTTAGGGGCTCTGTTGTTTTCCTGGTGGTTCTCTTCGGGTCCTGGGGGCTCTGTTGTGGTCCTGGGGGATCTGCTGTGGTCCTGGGGTCTCTGTTCGGTTCTTGGGGGGTTCTGTTGTTCTCCTGGTATCTCTCTTCGTGTCCTGGCGTCTCTGTTGGTGTCCTGGGGGCTCTGTTGGGGTCCTCGAGGCTCTTTTCGTGTCCCTGTGGCTCTGTTCTGGTCTCGGGGGCTCTGTTGGGCTCCCGGGGGCTTTGCTGAAGTCCTGGGAGCTTCTGTTGTGGTCCTGGGGGCTCTGTTGAGGTCCTGTGGTCTCTGTTGTGGTCCTGGGGTCTCTGTTGTTGTCCTGCGGGCTCTGTTGTGGTCCTGGGGGTTCTGTTCGGGTCCTGGGGTCTCTGTTCGTGTTCCGGGGTCTCTGACGGGATCCTGCGGGCTCTGTTGGGGTTCTGGGGGCTCTGTTGGGGTCTTGGGGGCTCTGTTGGGGTCCTTGGAACTCTGTTGTGGTCCTGGGGGCTCTGTTGTGGTCCTGGGGTCTCTGTTTGGGATCCTGGGGTCTCTGTTGGGATCCTGGGGGCTCTGTTGTGGTCCTGGGGGCTCTGTTGTGGTCCTGGGGGCTCTGTTGTGGTTGCGGGGGTTCTGTTTGGGTCCTGGGGGCTCTGTTCGTGTCCCGGGGTCTCTGATGGGATCCTGCGGGCTCTGTTGGGGTTGTGGGGGCTCTGTTCGGGTCCTGGGGCCTCTGTTGGGGTTGTGTAGGCTCTGTTCGGGTCCTGGGGGCTCTGTTCGGGTCCTGGGGGCTCTGTTGTGGTCCTGGGGGCTCTGTTGTGGTCCTGGGCTTTCTGTTGGTGTCCTGGGGGTTCTGTTTGTGTCCCAGGGAATCTGTTGGGATCCTGCGGGCTCTGTTGGTGTTCTGGGGCCTCTGTTGGCATCTTGGGGGCTCTGTTGGGGTCCTTGGAGCTGTGTTGGCGTCCTGGGGGCTCTGTTCGGGTTCTGGGGCCTCTGTTGGGGTCCTGGGGGCTCTGTTCGGGTCCTGAGGGCTCTGTTGTGGGCCTGGGGGTTCTGTTGGTGTCCTGGGGCCTCTGTTGTGGTCCTGGGGGCTCTGTTGTGGTCCTGTGGGCTCTGTTGAGGTCCTGGGGTCTCTGTTGGGGTCCTGGGGTCTCTGTTGGGGTCCTGGGAGATCTGTTCGGGTTCTGTGGGCTCTGTTGTGGTCCCGGGGGCTCTGTTGTGGTCCCGAAGGCTTTGTCAGGGTCCCGGGGGCTCTGTTGGGGTCCCGGGGGCTCTGTTGGGGTCCCGGGGGCTCTGTTGTTGTTCTGGGGGCTCTCTTCGTGAATTGGGAGCTCTGTTGGTGTCCTGGGAGCTCTCTTCGAGTCCTGGGGGCTCTGGTGTGGTCCTGGGGGCTTTGGTGTGGTCCTGTGGGCTCTGTTGGGGTCCTGGGGGCTCTCTTGGTATCCTGGGGGCTCTTTTGGCCTTTTGGGGTCTCTGTTTGGGTACTGGGGGCTCTGTTGGGGTCCTGGGGGCTCTGTTGGGGTCCTGGGGTTTCTGTTCGTGTCCTGGGGGATCTGTTCGTGTCCCGGGGTCTGTGATGGTATCCTGCGGGCTCTGTTGGGGTTGTGGGGTCTCTGTTCGGGTCCTGCTGGCTCTCTTGTGGTCCTGGAGGCTCTGTTGGTGTCCTGGGGGCACTGTTGGTGTCCTGGGGGCTCTGTTGTGGGCCTGGAAGCTCTGTTGTGGTCCTGGGGGCTCTGTTGTGGTCCTGGGGGTTCCGTTCGGGTCCTGGGGGCTCTGTTCGTGTCCTGGGGGCTCTGTTGGGATCCTGCGGGCTCTGTTGGGGTCCTGGGGGCTCCATTCGTGTCATGCGAACTCTGTTGTGGTCTTGGGGGTTGTGTTCGGGTCCTGGGGGTTCTGTTTGTGTCCCGGGGTCTCTGTTGGGATCCTGCGGGCTCTGTTGTGGTCCTGGGGGCTCTGTTGGGGTCCTGTGAGCTGTGTTGGAGTCCTGGGGGCTCTGTTCGGGTCCTGAGGGCTCTGTTGTGGGCCTGGGGGTTCTGTTGGTGTCCCAGGGCATCTGTTGGGGTCCTGGGGGCTCTGTTCGTGTCCTGTGGGCTCTGTTGTGGTCCAGGGGGCTCTGTTGTGGTCCCGAGGGGTCTGTTAGGGTCCCGGGGGCTCTGTTGGAGTCCCGTGGGCTCTATTGTGGTCCCGGGGGCTCTGTTGGGGTCCGGGGGCTCTGTTGTAGTCCTGGGAGCTCTCTTCGAGTCCTGAAGGCTCTGGTGTGGTCTTAGGGGCTCTGTTGTTTTCCTGGTGGTTCTCTTCGGGTCCTGGGGGTTCTGTTTGGGTCCTGGGGGCTCTGTTCGTGTCCCGGGGTCTCTGATGGGATCCTGCGGGCTCTGTTGTGGTCCTGGGGGCTCTGTTCGGGTCCTGGGGCCTCTGTTGGGGTTGTGTAGGCTCTGTTCGGGTCCTGGGGGCTCTGTTGTGGTCCTGGGGGCTCTGTTGTGGTCCTGGGGGCTCTTGTTGTCCTGGGGGTTCTGTTTGGGTCCTGGGGGTTCTGTTTGTGTCCCGGGGAATCTGTTGGGATCCTGTGGGCTCTGTTGGGGTTCTGGGGGCTCTGTTGGCATCTTGGGGGCTCTGTTGGGGTCCTTGGGGTTCTGTTCGGGTCCTGGGGGCTCTGTTCGTGTTCCGGGGTCTCTGACGGGATCCTGCGGGCTCTGTTGGGATCCTGCGGGCTCTGTTGGGGTCTTGGGGGCTCTGTTGGGCTCCTTGGAACTCTGTTGTGGTCCTGGGGGCTCTGTTGTGGTCCTGGGGGCTCTGTTGTGGTCCTGCGGGCTCAGTTGTGGTCTTGGGGGTTCTGTTCGAGTCCTTGGGGTTCTGTTTGTGTACCATAGTCTCTGTTGGGATCCTGCGGGCTCTGCTGGGGTCCTGGGTGCTCTGTTGGGGTACTGGGGGCTCTGTTCGGGTCCTGGGGGCTCTGTTCGGGTCCTGTGGGCTCTGTTCGGGTTCTGGGGCCTCTGTTGGGGTCCTGGGGGCTCTGTTCGGGTCCTGAGGGCTCTGTTGTGGGCCTGGGGGTTCTGTTTGGGTCCTGGGGCCTCTGTTGTGGTCCTGGGGGCTCTGTTGTGGTCCTGTGGGCTCTGTTGAGGTCCTGGGGTCTCTGTTGTGGTCCTGGGGTCTCTGTTGGGGTCCTGGGAGATCTGTTCGGGTTCTGTGGGCTCTGTTGTGGTCCCGGGGGCTCTGTTGTGGTCAGGAAGGCTTTGTCAGGGTCCCGGGGGCACTGTTGGGGTCCCGGGGGCTCTGTTCGGGTCCCGGGGGCTCTGTTGTTGTTCTGGGGGCTCTCTTCGTGAATTGGGAGCTCTGTTGGTGTCCTGGGAGCTCTCTTCGAGTCCTGGGGGCTCTGGTGTGGTCCTGGGGGCTTTGGTGTGGTCCTGTGGGCTCTGTTGGGGTCCTGGGGGCTCTCTTGGTATCCTGGGGGCTCTTTTGGCGTCTTGGGGTCTCTGTTTGGGTACTGGGGGCTCTGTTGGGGTCCTGGGGGCTCTGTTGTGGTCCTGGGGTTTCTGTTCGTGTCCTGGGGGATCTGTTCGTGTCCCGGGGTCTGTGATGATATCCTGCGGGCTCTTTTGGGGTTGTGGGGTCTCTGTTCGGGTCCTGCTGGCTCTGTTGTGGTCCTGGGGGCTCTGTTGGTGTCCTGGGGGCTCTGTTGGTGTCCTGGCGGCTCTGTTGTGGGCCTGGAAGCTCTGTTGTGGTCCTGGGGGCTCTGTTGTGGTCCTGGGGGTTCCGTTCGAGTCCTGGGGGCTCTGTTCGTGTCCTGGGGGCTCTGTTGGGATCCTGCGGGCTCTGTTGAGGTCCTGGGGTCTCTGTTGGGGTCCTGGGGTCTCTGTTGGGGTCCTGGGAGATCTGTTCGGGTTCTGTGGGCTCTGTTGTGGTCCCGGGGGCTCTGTTGTGGTCCCGAAGGCTTTGTCAGGGTCCCGGGGGCACTGTTGGGGTCCCGGGGGCTCTGTTGGGGTCCCGGGGGCTCTGTTGTTGTTCTGGGGGCTCTCTTCGTGAATTGGGAGCTCTGTTGGTGTCCTGGGAGCTCTCTTCGAGTCCTGGGGGCTCTGGTGTGGTCCTGGCGGCTTTGGTGTGGTCCTGTGGGCTCTGTTGGGGTCCTGGGGGCTCTCTTGGTATCCTGGGGGCTCTTTTGGCCTTTTGGGGTCTCTGTTTGGGTACTGGGGGCTCTGTTGGGGTCCTGGGGGCTCTGTTGGGGTCCTGGGGTTTCTGTTCGTGTCCTGGGGGATCTGTTCGTGTCCCGGGGTCTGTGATGGTATCCTGCGGGCTCTGTTGGGGTTGTGGGGTCTCTGTTCGGGTCCTGCTGGCTCTCTTGTGGTCCTGGAGGCTCTGTTGGTGTCCTGGGGGCACTGTTGGTGTCCTGGGGGCTCTGTTGTGGGCCTGGAAGCTCTGTTGTGGTCCTGGGGGCTCTGTTGTGGTCCTGGGGGTTCCGTTCGGGTCCTGGGGGCTCTGTTCGTGTCCTGGGGGCTCTGTTGGGATCCTGCGGGCTCTGTTGGGGTCCTGGGGGCTCCATTCGTGTCATGCGAACTCTGTTGTGGTCTTGGGGGTTGTGTTTGGGTCCTGGGGGTTCTGTTTGTGTCCCGGGGTCTCTGTTGGGATCCTGCGGGCTCTGTTGTGGTCCTGGGGGCTCTGTTGGGGTCCTGTGAGCTGTGTTGGAGTCCTGGGGGCTCTGTTCGGGTCCTGAGGGCTCTGTTGTGGGCCTGGGGGTTCTGTTGGTGTCCCAGGGCATCTGTTGGGGTCCTGGGGGCTCTGTTCGTGTCCTGTGGGCTCTGTTGTGGTCCAGGGGGCTCTGTTGTGGTCCCGAGGGGTCTGTTAGGGTCCCGGGGGCTCTGTTGGAGTCCCGTGGGCTCTATTGTGGTCCCGGGGGCTCTGTTGGGGTCCGGGGGCTCTGTTGTAGTCCTGGGAGCTCTCTTCGAGTCCTGAAGGCTCTGGTGTGGTCTTAGGGGCTCTGTTGTTTTCCTGGTGGTTCTCTTCGGGTCCTGGGGGTTCTGTTTGGGTCCTGGGGGCTCTGTTCGTGTCCCGGGGTCTCTGATGGGATCCTGCGGGCTCTGTTGGGGTTGTGGGGGCTCTGTTCGGGTCCTGGGGCCTCTGTTGGGGTTGTGTAGGCTCTGTTGGGGTCCTTGGAACTCTGTTGTGGTCCTGGGGGTTCTGTTGTGGTCCTGGGGGCTCTGTTGTGGTCCTGGGGGCTCTGTTGTGGTCCTGGGGGTTCTGTTTGGGTCCTGGGGGTTCTGTTTGTGTCCCGGGGAATCTGTTGGGATCCTGCGGGCTCTGTTGGGGTTCTGGGGGCTCTGTTGGCATCTTGGGGGCTCTGTTGGGGTCCTTGGGGTTCTGTTCGGGTCCTGGGGGCTCTGTTCGTGTTCCGGGGTCTCTGACGGGATCCTGCGGGCTCTGTTGGGATCCTGCGGGCTCTGATGGGGTCTTGGGGGCTCTGTTGGGGTCCTTGGAACTCTGTTGTGGTCCTGGGGGCTCTGTTGTGGTCCTGGGGTCTCTGTTGGGATCCTGGGGGCTCTGTTGTGGTCCTGGGGGCTCTGTTGTGGTCCTGGGGGCTCTGTTGTGGTCCTGAGGGTTCTGTTTGGGTCCTGGGGGCTCTGTTCGTGTCCCGGGGTCTCTGATGGGATCCTGCGGGCTCAGTTCGTGTCCTGGGGGCTCTGTTGGGGTCCTGGGGCCTCTGTTCGGGTCCTGGTGGCTCTGTTCGGGTCCTGGTGGCTCTGTTCAAGTCCTGGGGGCTCTGTTGTGGTCCTGGGGGCTCTGTTGGGATCCTGCGGGCTCTGTTGGGGTCCTGGGGGCTCCGTTCGGGTCATGCAAACTCTGTTGTGGTCTTGGGGGTTGTGTTCGGGTCCTGGGGGTTCTGTTTGTGTCCCGGGGTCTCTGTTGGGATCCTGCGGGCTCTGTTGTGGTCCTGGGGGCTCTTTTGGGGTCCTGTGAGCTGTGTTGGGGTCCTGGGGGCTCTGTTCGGGTCCTGAGGGCTCTGTTGTGGGCCTGGGGGTTCTGTTGGTGTCCCGGGGCCTCTGTTGGGGTCCTGGGGGCTCTGTTCGTGTCCTGTGGGCTCTGTTGTGGTCCCGGGTGCTCTGTTGTGGTCCCGAGGGCTCTGTTAGGGTCCCGGGGGCTCTGTTGGGGTCCCGTGGGCTCTATTGTGGTCCCGGGGGCTCTGTTGGAGTCCCGGGGGCTCTGTTGGGGTCCTGGGGGCTCTTTTCGAGTCCTGGGGGCTCTGGTGTGGTCTTAGGGGCTCTGTTGTTGTCCTGGTGGTTCTCTTCGGGTCCTGGGGGCTCTGTTGTTGTCCTGGGGTCTCTGTTGTGGTCCTGGGGGCTCTGTTGTTGTCCTGGGGGCTCTGTTGTTGTCCTGGAGGCTCTGTTGTGGTCCTGGGGGCTCTGTTGTGGTCCTGGGGGCTCTGTTGGTGTCCTGGGTCCTCTGTTCGGTTCTTGGGGGCTCTGTTGTTCTCCTGGTGTCTCTCTTCGTGTCCTGGCGTCTCTGTTGGTGTCCTGGAGGCTCTGTTGTGTTCCTCGAGGCTCTTTTCGTGTCCCTGTAGCTCTGTTCTGGTCTCGGGGGCTCTGTTGGGCTCCCGGGGGTTTTGCTGAAGTCCTGGGAGCTTCTGTTGGGGTCCTGGGGGCTCTGTTGAGGTCCTGGGGTCTCTGTTGTGGTCCTGGGGTCTCTGTTGTTGTCCTGCGGGCTCTGTTGTGGTCCTGGGGGTTCTGTTTGGGTCCTGGGGGCTCTGTTCGTGTCCCGGGGTCTCTGATGGGATCCTGCGGGCTCTGTTGGGGTTGTGGGGGCTCTGTTCGGGTCCTGGGGCCTCTGTTGGGGTTGTGTAGGCTCTGTTCGGGTCCTGGGGGCTCTGTTCGGGTCCTGGGGGCTCTGTTGTTGTCCTGGGGGTTCTGTTTGGGTCCTGGGGGTTCTGTTTGTGTCCCGGGGAATCTGTTGGGATCCTGCGGGCTCTGTTGGGGTTCTGGGGGCTCTGTTGGCATCTTGGGGGCTCTGTTGGGGTCCTTGGGGTTCTGTTCGGGTCCTGGGGTCTCTGTTCGTGTTCCGGGGTCTCTGACGGGATCCTGCGGGCTCTGTTGGTGTTCTGGGGGCTCTGTTGGGGTCCTTGGAACTCTGTTGTGGTCCTGGGGGCTCTGTTGTGGTCCTGGGGTCTCTGTTGGGATCCTGGGGGCTCTGTTGTGGTCCTGGGGGCTCTGTTGTGGTCCTGAGGGTTCTGTTTGGGTCCTGGGGGCTCTGTTCGTGTCCCGGGGTCTCTGATGGGATCCTGCGGGCTCTGTTCGTGTCCTTGGGGCTCTGTTCGGGTCCTGGGGCCTCTGTTGGGGTTGTGTAGGCTCTGTTCGGGTCCTGGTGGCTCTGTTCGGGTCCTGGGGGCTCTGTTGTGGTCCTGGGGTCTCTGTTGTGATCCTGCGGGCTCTGTTGTGGTCCTGGGGTCTCTGTTGGGATCCTGGGGGCTCTGTTGTGGTCCTGGGCGCTCTGTTGTGGTCCTGGGGGCTCTGTTGTGGTCCTGAGGGTTCTGTTTGGGTCCTGGGGGTTCTGTTTGTGTCCCGGGGAATCTGTTGGGATCCTGCGGGCTCTGTTGTGGTTCTGGGGGCTCTGTTGGCATCTTGGGGGCTCTGTTGGGGTCCTTGGGGTTCTGTTCGGGTTCTGGGGGCTCTGTTCGTGTTCCGGGGTCTCTGACGGGATCCTGCGGGCTCTGTTGGGATCCTGCGGGCTCTGATGGGGTCTTGGGGGCTCTGTTGGGGTCCTTGGAACTCTGTTGTGGTCCTGGGGGCTCTGTTGTGGTCCTGGGGTCTCTGTTGGGATCCTGGGGGCTCTGTTGTGGTCCTGGGGGCTCTGTTGTGGTCCTGAGGGTTCTGTTTGGGTCCTGGGGGCTCTGTTCGTGTCCCGGGGTCTCTGATGGGATCCTGCGGGCTCAGTTCGTGTCCTGTGGGCTCTGTTGGGGTCCTGGGGCCTCTGTTCGGGTCCTGGTGGCTCTGTTCGGGTCCTGGTGGCTCTGTTCGGGTCCTGGGGTCTCTGTTGTGGTCCTGGGGGCTCTGTTGGGATCCTGCGGGCTCTGTTGGGGTCCTGGGGGCTCCGTTCGGGTCATGCAAACTCTGTTGTGGTCTTGGGGGTTGTGTTCGGGTCCTGGGGGTTCTGTTTGTGTCCCGGGGTCTCTGTTGGGATCCTGCGGGCTCTGTTGTGGTCCTGGGGGCTCTGTTCGGGTCTTGTGAGCTGTGTTGGGGTCCTGGGGGCTCTATTCGGGTCCTGAGGGCTCTGTTGTGGGCCTGGGGGTTCTGTTGGTGTCCCGGGGCCTCTGTTGGGGTCCTGGGGGCTCTGTTCGTGTCCTGTGGGCTCTGTTGTGGTCCCGGGGGCTCTGTTGTGGTCCCGAGGGGTCTGTTAGGGTCCCGGGGGCTCTGTTGGGGTCCCGTGGGCTCTATTGTGGTCCCGGGGGCTCTGTTGGGGTCCCGGGGGCTCTGTTGGGGTCCTGGGGGCTCTTTTCGAGTCCTGGGGGCTCTGGTGTGGTCTTAGGGGCTCTGTTGTTGTCCTGGTGGTTCTCTTCGGGTCCTGGGGGCTCTGTTGTTGTCCTGGGGTCTCTGTTGTGGTCCTGGGGGCTCTGTTGTTGTCCTGGGGGCTCTGTTGTTGTCCTGGAGGCTCTGTTGTGGTCCTGGGGGCTCTGTTGGTGTCCTGGGTCCTCTGTTCGGTTCTTGGGGGCTCTGTTGTTCTCCTGGGGGCTCTCTTCGTGTCCTGGCGTCTCTGTTGGTGTCCTGGAGGCTCTGTTGTGTTCCTCGAGGCTCTTTTCGTGTCCCTGTAGCTCTGTTCTGGTCTCGGGGGCTCTGTTGGGCTCCCGGGGGTTTTGCTGAAGTCCTGGGAGCTTCTGTTGGGGTCCTGGGGGCTCTGTTGAGGTCCTGGGGTCTCTGTTGTGGTCCTGGGGTCTCTGTTGTTGTCCTGCGGGCTCTGTTGTGGTACTGGGGGTTCTGTTTGGGTCCTGGGGGCTCTGTTCGTGTCCCGGGGTCTCTGATGGGATCCTGCGGGCTCTGTTGGGGTTGTGGGGGCTCTGTTCGGGTCCTGGGGCCTCTGTTGGGGTTGTGTAGGCTCTGTTCGGGTCCTGGGGGCTCTGTTCGGGTCCTGGGGGCTCTGTTGTTGTCCTGGGGGTTCTGTTTGGGTCCTGGGGGTTCTGTTTGTGTCCCGGGGAATCTGTTGGGATCCTGCGGGCTCTGTTGGGGTTCTGGGGGCTCTGTTGGCATCTTGGGGGCTCTGTTGGGGTCCTTGGGGTTCTGTTCGGGTCCTGGGGTCTCTGTTCGTGTTCCGGGGTCTCTGACGGGATCCTGCGGGCTCTGTTGGTGTTCTGGGGGCTCTGTTGGGGTCCTTGGAACTCTGTTGTGGTCCTGGGGGCTCTGTTGTGGTCCTGGGGTCTCTGTTGGGATCCTGGGGGCTCTGTTGTGGTCCTGGGGGCTCTGTTGTGGTCCTGGGGGCTCTGTTGTGGTCCTGAGGGTTCTGTTTGGGTCCTGGGGGCTCTGTTCGTGTCCCGGGGTCTCTGATGGGATCCTGCGGGCTCTGTTCGTGTCCTTGGGGCTCTGTTCGGGTCCTGGGGCCTCTGTTGGGGTTGTGTAGGCTCTGTTCGGGTCCTGGTGGCTCTGTTCGGGTCCTGGGGGCTCTGTTGTGGTTCTGGGGTCTCTGTTGGGATCCTGCGGGCTCTGTTGTGGTCCTGGGGTCTCTGTTGGGATCCTGGGGGCTCTGTTGTGGTCCTGGGCGCTCTGTTGTGGTCCTGGGGGCTCTGTTGTGGTCCTGAGGGTTCTGTTTGGGTCCTGGGGGCTCTGTTCGTGTCCCGGGGTCTCTGATGGGATCCTGCGGGCTCTGTTCGTGTCCTTGGGGCTCTGTTCGGGTCCTGGGGCCTCTGTTGGGGTTGTGTAGGCTCTGTTCGGGTCCTGGTGGCTCTGTTGGGGTCCTGGGGGCTCCGTTCGGGTCATGCGAACTCTGTTGTGGTCTTGGGGGTTGTGTTCGGGTCCTGGGGGTTCTGTTTGTGTCCCGGGGTCTCTGTTGGGATCCTGCGGGCTCTGTTGTGGTCCTGGGGGCTCTGTTGGGGTCCTGTGAGCTGTGTTGGGGTCCTGGGGGCTCTGTTCGGGTCCTGAGGGCTCTGTTGTGGGCCTGGGGGTTCTGTTGGTGTCCCGGGGCCTCTGTTGGGGTCCTGGGGGCTCTGTTCGTGTCCTGTGGGCTCTGTTGTGGTCCCGGGGGCTCTGTTGTGGTCCCGAGGGCTCTGTTAGGGTCCCGGGGGCTCTGTTGGGGTCCCGTGGGCTCTATTGTGGTCCCGGGGGCTCTGTTGGTGTCCCGGGGGCTCTGTTGGGGTCCTGGGGGCTCTCTTCGAGTCCTGGGGGCTCTGGTGTGGTCCTGGGGGCTTTGGTGTGGTCGTGTGGGCTCTGTTGGTGTCCTGGGAGCTCTCTTGCTCTCCTGGGGGCTCTTTTGGCGTTTTGGGGTCTCTGTTTGAGTTCTGGGGGCTCTGATGGGATCCTGGGGACTCTGTTGTGGTCCTCGGGGCTCTGTTGTGGTCTTAGGGGCTCTGTTGTTGTCCTGGTGGTTCTCTTCGGGTCCTTGGGGCTCTGTTATGGTACTGGGGGCTCTGTTGTTGTCCTGGCGTCTCTGTTGTGGTCCTGGGGGCTCTGTTGTGGTCCCAAGGGCTCTGTTACGGTCCCGGGGGCTCTGTTGGGGTCCCAGGGGCTCTGTTGTGTTCCCGGGGGCTCTGTTGGGGTCCCGGGGGCTCTGTTGTTGTCCTGGTTGCTTTCTTCGTGAATTGGGATCTCTGTTTGTGTCCTGGGGGCTCTGTTGCAGTCGTGGGGGCTCTGTTGTGGTCCTGGGGGCTCTGTTGTGGTCCTGGGGGTTCTGTTTGGGTCCTGGGGGCTCTGTTCGTGTCCCGGGGTCTCTGATGGGATCCTGCGGGCTCTGTTGGGGTTGTGGGGGCTCTGTTCGGGTCCTGGGGCCTCTGTTGGGGTTGTGTAGGCTCTGTTCGGGTCCTGGTGGCTCTGTTCAGGTCCTGGGGGCTCTGTTGTGGTCCTGGGGGCTCTGTTGTGGTCCTGGGGGTTCTGTTTGTGTCCCGGGGAATCTGTTGGGATCCTGCGGGCTCTGTTGGGATTCTGGGGGCTCTGTTGGCATCTTGGGGGCTCTGTTAGAGTGTTTGGAGCTGTGTTGGCGTCCTGGGGGCTCCGTTCGTGTCCTGCGGGCTCAGTTGTGGTCTTGGGGGTTCTGTTCGGATCCTTGGGGTTCTGTTTATGTCCCACAGTCTCTGTTGGGATCCTGCGGGCTCTGTTGGGGTCCTGTGAGCTCTGTTGGGGTCCTGTGAGCTCTGTGTGGTCCTGGGGGCTCTGTTCGGGTCCTGGGGCCTCTGTTGTTGTCCTGGGGGTTCTGTTTGGGTCCTGGGGGTTCTGTTTGTGTCCTGGGGAATCTGTTGGTATCCTGCGGGCTCTGTTGGGGTTCTGGGGGCTCTGTTGGCATCTTGGGGGCTCTGTTGGGGTCCTTGGAGTTCTGTTCGGGTCCTGGGGGCTCTGTTCGTGTTCCGGGGTCTCTGACGGGAACCTGCGGGCTCTGTTGGGATCCTGCAGGCTCTGTTGGGGTCTTGGGGGCTCTGTTGTGGTCCTTGGAACTCTGTTGTGGTCCTGGGGTCTCTGTTGTGGTCCTGGGGTCTCTGTTGGGATCCTGGGGGCTCTGTTGTGGTCCTGGGGGCTCTGTTGTGGTCCTGAGGGTTCTGTTTGGGTCCTGGGGGCTCTGTTCGTGTCCCGGGGTCTCTGATGGGATCCTGCGGGCTCTGTTCGTGTCCTGGGGGCTCTGTTTGGGTCCTGGGGCCTCTGTTGGGGTTGTGTAGGCTCTGTTCGGGTCCTGGTGGCTCTGTTCGGGTCCTGGGGGCTCTGTTCGGGTCCTGGGGGCTCTGTTGTGGTCCTGCGGGCTCTGTTGGGGTCCTGGGGGCTCCGTTCGGGTCATGCGAACTCTGTTGTGGTCTTGGGGGTTGTGTTCGGGTCCTGGGGGTTCTGTTTGTGTCCCGGGGTCTCTGTTGGGATCCTGCGGGCTCTGTTGTGGTCCTGGGGGCTCTGTTGGTGTTGTGTAGGCTCTGTTCGGGTCCTGGGGGCTCTGTTTGGGTCCTGGGGGCTCTGTTGTGGTCCTGGGGGCTCTGTTGTTGTCCTGGGGGTTCTGTTTGGGTCCTGGGGGTTCTGTTTGTGTCCCGGGGAATCTGTTGGGATCCTGCGGGCTCTGTTGGGGTTCTGGGGGCTCTGTTGGCATCTTGGGGGCTGTGTTGGTGTCCTTGGGGTTCTGTTCGGGTCCTTGGGGCTCTGTTCGTGTTCCGGGGTCTCTGATGGGATCCTGCGGGCTGTTGGGGTTCTGGGGGCTCTGTTGGGGTCCTTGGAACTCTGTTGTGGTCCTGGGGGCTCTGTTGTGGTCCTGGGGTCTCTGTTGGGATCCTGGGGGCTCTGTTGTGGTCCTGGGGGCTCTGTTGTGGTCCTGAGGGTTCTGTTTGGGTCCTGGGGGCTCTGTTCGTGTCCCGGGGTCTCTGATGGGATCCTGCGGGCTCTGTTCGTGTCCTTGGGGCTCTGTTCGGGTCCTGGGGCCTCTGTTGGGGTTGTGTAGGCTCTGTTCGGGTCCTGGTGGCTCTGTTCGGGTCCTGGGGGCTCTGTTGTGGTCCTGGGGGCTCTGTTGGGATCCTGCGGGCTCTGTTGGGGTCCTGGGGGCTCCGTTCGGGTCATGCGAACTCTGTTGTGGTCTTGGGGGTTGTGTTCGGGTCCTTGGGGTTCTGTTTGTGTCCCGGGGTCTCTGTTGGGATCCTGCGGGCTCTGTTGTGGTCCTGGGGGCTCTGTTGGGGTCCTGTGAGCTGTGTTGGGGTCCTGGGGGCTCTGTTCGGGTCCTGAGGGCTCTGTTGTGGGCCTGGGGGTTCTGTTGGTGTCCCGGGGCCTCTGTTGGGCTCCCGGGGGCTCTGTTCGTGTCCTGTGGGCTCTGTTGTGGTCCCGGGGGCTCTGTTGTCGTCCCGAGGGATCTGTTAGGGTCCCGGGGGGTCTGTTGGTGTCCCGTGGGCTCTGTTGGGGTCGCGGGTGCTCTGTTGGTGTCCCGGGGGCTCTGTTGGGGTCCAGGGGGCTCTGTTGTGGTCCCGAGGGGTCTGTTAGGGTCCCGGGGGCTCTGTTGGAGTCCCGTGGGCTCTATTGTGGTCCCGGGGGCTCTGTTGGGGTCCGGGGGCTCTGTTGTAGTCCTGGGAGCTCTCTTCGAGTCCTGAAGGCTCTGGTGTGGTCTTAGGGGCTCTGTTGTTTTCCTGGTGGTTCTCTTCGGGTCCTGGGGGTTCTGTTTGGGTCCTGGGGGCTCTGTTCGTGTCCCGGGGTCTCTGATGGGATCCTGCGGGCTCTGTTGTGGTCCTGGGGGCTCTGTTCGGGTCCTGGGGCCTCTGTTGGGGTTGTGTAGGCTCTGTTCGGGTCCTGGGGGCTCTGTTGTGGTCCTGGGGGCTCTGTTGTGGTCCTGGGGGCTCTTGTTGTCCTGGGGGTTCTGTTTGGGTCCTGGGGGTTCTGTTTGTGTCCCGGGGAATCTGTTGGGATCCTGTGGGCTCTGTTGGGGTTCTGGGGGCTCTGTTGGCATCTTGGGGGCTCTGTTGGGGTCCTTGGGGTTCTGTTCGGGTCCTGGGGGCTCTGATCGTGTTCCGGGGTCTCTGACGGGATCCTGCGGGCTCTGTTGGGATCCTGCGGGCTCTGTTGGGGTCTTGGGGGCTCTGTTGGGCTCCTTGGAACTCTGTTGTGGTCCTGGGGGCTCTGTTGTGGTCCTGGGGGCTCTGTTGTGGTCCTGCGGGCTCAGTTGTGGTCTTGGGGGTTCTGTTCGAGTCCTTGGGGTTCTGTTTGTGTACCATAGTCTCTGTTGGGTTCCTGCGGGCTCTGCTGGGGTCCTGGGTGCTCTGTTGGGGTACTGGGGGCTCTGTTCGGGTCCTGGGGGCTCTGTTCGGGTCCTGTGGGCTCTGTTCGGGTTCTGGGGCCTCTGTTGGGGTCCTGGGGGCTCTGTTCGGGTCCTGAGGGCTCTGTTGTGGGCCTGGGGGTTCTGTTTGGGTCCTGGGGCCTCTGTTGTGGTCCTGGGGGCTCTGTTGTGGTCCTGTGGGCTCTGTTGAGGTCCTGGGGTCTCTGTTGTGGTCCTGGGGTCTCTGTTGGGGTCCTGGGAGATCTGTTCGGGTTCTGTGGGCTCTGTTGTGGTCCCGGGGGCTCTGTTGTGGTCAGGAAGGCTTTGTCAGGGTCCCGGGGGCACTGTTGGGGTCCCGGGGGCTCTGTTCGGGTCCCGGGGGCTCTGTTGTTGTTCTGGGGGCTCTCTTCGTGAATTGGGAGCTCTGTTGGTGTCCTGGGAGCTCTCTTCGAGTCCTGGGGGCTCTGGTGTGGTCCTGGGGGCTTTGGTGTGGTCCTGTGGGCTCTGTTGGGGTCCTGGGGGCTCTCTTGGTATCCTGGGGGCTCTTTTGGCGTCTTGGGGTCTCTGTTTGGGTACTGGGGGCTCTGTTGGGGTCCTGGGGGCTCTGTTGTGGTCCTGGGGTTTCTGTTCGTGTCCTGGGGGATCTGTTCGTGTCCCGGGGTCTGTGATGATATCCTGCGGGCTCTTTTGGGGTTGTGGGGTCTCTGTTCGGGTCCTGCTGGCTCTGTTGTGGTCCTGGGGGCTCTGTGGTGTCCTGGGGGCTCTGTTGGTGTCCTGGCGGCTCTGTTGTGGGCCTGGAAGCTCTGTTGTGGTCCTGGGGGCTCTGTTGTGGTCCTGGGGGTTCCGTTCGAGTCCTGGGGGCTCTGTTCGTGTCCTGGGGGCTCTGTTGGGATCCTGCGGGCTCTGTTGAGGTCCTGGGGTCTCTGTTGGGGTCCTGGGGTCTCTGTTGGGGTCCTGGGAGATCTGTTCGGGTTCTGTGGGCTCTGTTGTGGTCCCGGGGGCTCTGTTGTGGTCCCGAAGGCTTTGTCAGGGTCCCGGGGGCACTGTTGGGGTCCCGGGGGCTCTGTTGGGGTCCCGGGGGCTCTGTTGTTGTTCTGGGGGCTCTCTTCGTGAATTGGGAGCTCTGTTGGTGTCCTGGGAGCTCTCTTCGAGTCCTGGGGGCTCTGGTGTGGTCCTGGCGGCTTTGGTGTGGTCCTGTGGGCTCTGTTGGGGTCCTGGGGGCTCTCTTGGTATCCTGGGGGCTCTTTTGGCCTTTTGGGGTCTCTGTTTGGGTACTGGGGGCTCTGTTGGGGTCCTGGGGGCTCTGTTGGGGTCCTGGGGTTTCTGTTCGTGTCCTGGGGGATCTGTTCGTGTCCCGGGGTCTGTGATGGTATCCTGCGGGCTCTGTTGGGGTTGTGGGGTCTCTGTTCGGGTCCTGCTGGCTCTCTTGTGGTCCTGGAGGCTCTGTTGGTGTCCTGGGGGCACTGTTGGTGTCCTGGGGGCTCTGTTGTGGGCCTGGAAGCTCTGTTGTGGTCCTGGGGGCTCTGTTGTGGTCCTGGGGGTTCCGTTCGGGTCCTGGGGGCTCTGTTCGTGTCCTGGGGGCTCTGTTGGGATCCTGCGGGCTCTGTTGGGGTCCTGGGGGCTCCATTCGTGTCATGCGAACTCTGTTGTGGTCTTGGGGGTTGTGTTTGGGTCCTGGGGTTCTGTTTGTGTCCCGGGGTCTCTGTTGGGATCCTGCGGGCTCTGTTGTGGTCCTGGGGGCTCTGTTGGGGTCCTGTGAGCTGTGTTGGAGTCCTGGGGGCTCTGTTCGGGTCCTGAGGGCTCTGTTGTGGGCCTGGGGGTTCTGTTGGTGTCCCAGGGCATCTGTTGGGGTCCTGGGGGCTCTGTTCGTGTCCTGTGGGCTCTGTTGTGGTCCAGGGGGCTCTGTTGTGGTCCCGAGGGGTCTGTTAGGGTCCCGGGGGCTCTGTTGGAGTCCCGTGGGCTCTATTGTGGTCCGGGGGCTCTGTTGGGGTCCGGGGGCTCTGTTGTAGTCCTGGGAGCTCTCTTCGAGTCCTGAAGGCTCTGGTGTGGTCTTAGGGGCTCTGTTGTTTTCCTGGTGGTTCTCTTCGGGTCCTGGGGGTTCTGTTTGGGTCCTGGGGGCTCTGTTCGTGTCCCGGGGTCTCTGATGGGATCCTGCGGGCTCTGTTGGGGTTGTGGGGGCTCTGTTCGGGTCCTGGGGCCTCTGTTGGGGTTGTGTAGGCTCTGTTGGGGTCCTTGGAACTCTGTTGTGGTCCTGGGGGTTCTGTTGTGGTCCTGGGGGCTCTGTTGTGGTCCTGGGGGCTCTGTTGTGGTTCCTGGGGGTTCTGTTTGGGTCCTGGGGGTTCTGTTTGTGTCCCGGGGAATCTGTTGGGATCCTGCGGGCTCTGTTGGGGTTCTGGGGGCTCTGTTGGCATCTTGGGGGCTCTGTTGGGGTCCTTGGGGTTCTGTTCGGGTCCTGGGGGCTCTGTTCGTGTTCCGGGGTCTCTGACGGGATCCTGCGGGCTCTGTTGGGATCCTGCGGGCTCTGATGGGGTCTTGGGGGCTCTGTTGGGGTCCTTGGAACTCTGTTGTGGTCCTGGGGGCTCTGTTGTGGTCCTGGGGTCTCTGTTGGGATCCTGGGGGCTCTGTTGTGGTCCTGGGGGCTCTGTTGTGGTCCTGGGGGCTCTGTTGTGGTCCTGAGGGTTCTGTTTGGGTCCTGGGGGCTCTGTTCGTGTCCCGGGGTCTCTGATGGGATCCTGCGGGCTCAGTTCGTGTCCTGGGGGCTCTGTTGGGGTCCTGGGGCCTCTGTTCGGGTCCTGGTGGCTCTGTTCGGGTCCTGGTGGCTCTGTTCAAGTCCTGGGGGCTCTGTTGTGGTCCTGGGGGCTCTGTTGGGATCCTGCGGGCTCTGTTGGGGTCCTGGGGGCTCCGTTCGGGTCATGCAAACTCTGTTGTGGTCTTGGGGGTTGTGTTCGGGTCCTGGGGGTTCTGTTTGTGTCCCGGGGTCTCTGTTGTGGGATCCTGCGGGCTCTGTTGTGGTCCTGGGGGCTCTTTTGGGGTCCTGTGAGCTGTGTTGGGGTCCTGGGGGCTCTGTTCGGGTCCTGAGGGCTCTGTTGTGGGCCTGGGGGTTCTGTTGGTGTCCCGGGGCCTCTGTTGGGGTCCTGGGGGCTCTGTTCGTGTCCTGTGGGCTCTGTTGTGGTCCCGGGTGCTCTGTTGTGGTCCCGAGGGCTCTGTTAGGGTCCCGGGGGCTCTGTTGGGGTCCCGTGGGCTCTATTGTGGTCCCGGGGGCTCTGTTGGAGTCCCGGGGGCTCTGTTGGGGTCCTGGGGGCTCTTTTCGAGTCCTGGGGGCTCTGGTGTGGTCTTAGGGGCTCTGTTGTTGTCCTGGTGGTTCTCTTCGGGTCCTGGGGGCTCTGTTGTTGTCCTGGGGTCTCTGTTGTGGTCCTGGGGGCTCTGTTGTTGTCCTGGGGGCTCTGTTGTTGTCCTGGAGGCTCTGTTGTGGTCCTGGGGGCTCTGTTGTGGTCCTGGGGGCTCTGTTGGTGTCCTGGGTCCTCTGTTCGGTTCTTGGGGGCTCTGTTGTTCTCCTGGTGTCTCTCTCGTGTCCTGGCGTCTCTGTTGGTGTCCTGGAGGCTCTGTTGTGTTCCTCGAGGCTCTTTTCGTGTCCCTGTAGCTCTGTTCTGGTCTCGGGGGCTCTGTTGGGCTCCCGGGGGTTTTGCTGAAGTCCTGGGAGCTTCTGTTGGGGTCCTGGGGGCTCTGTTGAGGTCCTGGGGTCTCTGTTGTGGTCCTGGGGTCTCTGTTGTTGTCCTGCGGGCTCTGTTGTGGTCCTGGGGGTTCTGTTTGGGTCCTGGGGGCTCTGTTCGTGTCCCGGGGTCTCTGATGGGATCCTGCGGGCTCTGTTGGGGTTGTGGGGCTCTGTTCGGGTCCTGGGGCCTCTGTTGGGGTTGTGTAGGCTCTGTTCGGGTCCTGGGGGCTCTGTTCGGGTCCTGGGGGCTCTGTTGTTGTCCTGGGGGTTCTGTTTGGGTCCTGGGGGTTCTGTTTGTGTCCCGGGGAATCTGTTGGGATCCTGCGGGCTCTGTTGGGGA
>NC_134437.1:6103709-6158315 GCF_030867145.1 Opisthocomus hoazin
TAAGAGAAGAGAAGAGAAGAGAAGAGAAGAGAAGAGAAGAGAAGAGGAAAAAAGAAAAGAAAAGAAAAGAAAAGAAAAGAAAAGAAAAGAAAAGAAAAGAAAAGAAAAGAAAAGAAAAGAAAAGAAAAGAAAAGAAAAGAAAAGAAAAGAAAAGAAAAGAAAAGAAAAGAAAAGAAAAGAAATAAAATGAAATAAAACAAAGTAACAATAAAAACTAAATAAAATTAAAAATAAAAAGAAGATGAAAATAAAAATTAAAAAACAATACAAAACTAATAAAATTAAAAATAAAAATAAGGTTAAAATAAAATAAAAATTTAAAATTAATAAAAATAAATGCGTAGGACGTGGTACTTAGGGACATGATTGAGTGATGGACTTAGCAGTTGGACTCAACGCTCTTAAAGGTCTTTTCCAACCTAAAGGATTCTACGACTCTACGATTCTACGAAAATGATAAATTAAATAAAATAAAAATTTGAAAAGAAAATTCAAAAATTAAAATAAAATAAAAACAAAATTAATGAAAATTGAAAAAGAACATGAAAATTAAAAACAAAACAAAAAGAAAATTAAAATAAAAGAAAAAGAAAATCAAAATTGAAAATGAAAGTGAAAATTAAAAAGGAAATAAAGAGAAAATTAAAATAAAATTAAATAAAAATTAAAAATTAAAACTTAAAATTAAAAAAGTAAATAAAGATAAAATTAAAATAAAATTAAATTAAATAAAAATTAAAAATTAAAATTAAAAAAAGGAAATAAAGAGAAAATGAAAATAAACTAAAAATAAATAATAAATTCAAAATTAAATTTAAAAATAAATAAAACTTTGAGGCTCACGGAAAACTCTTTCTAGTTGAAACAGCCCCTAAAGTGGAATTTTAGAGAAACCTCAGCCTCTTCCCAAGCCCCCCTTCCCCCTCGCTCCGCCGGCACCGGTCCCTGGGCGCATCCACACCTCGTTCGCCGCAGAGAGCGTCCCGCGCCCGCCGAGAACCCAGCGCCCATTCTGCTCTCCCCAAAAAGAAACCCCCCCCAACAAAACCCCCACAACGAACCCCCAAAATGACGCACGCGGAAGCTCGCGAATATTTAACGACCGCTAATTTCGACTAACGAGGGTCTCTTCTCCCTTTCAGCAGGGGGAAGGCCAAAAATAATCCAGATGTAACCAGGCGGAGGGGGAAGAGCCGCGGCCAAATTCCCGGTTTATTTACACAGCTGCGAGTCACAGCTGGGCAACGGCGACCTCGTCCCGCCGGGATCGCGGCTCCGTCCCGCCCCGGAGGGGTCGGTTTTCCCGTCGGGATTACCTGGAGCATCACCTCGCTCCTCGCCAGGCTGGAGACGGACCAAAACCGGCTCCAAATTTCATCGGTGACGAACGCCCGTCCCGCCGGATTCTGATTATTTTGAGCCGGCAGCTTAACGACGCCGGGAAATAATTTATTTTTTCGCTCATTAGAGGGCATTTTTTAACACCCTCCTGGGTGGCGGCGGGAATTCTCCGGGAATCGAGCTATCCGACGGCGCGTGGGATCTTAAATTCCACTTGGAATTGTCTGGATCCGGCAAATTCTCCCGCTAACGCCCCCAAAAAGCATTTTTTCCGCGTCCCGGAGTGAAATAAGGATGGAGAAAAATCGGGGATGGGATACCGAGATGCACGACCTAGGAAAAGACGGATGGGTGCTCGGTCCGGGAGGTCAAATCTCCCCTACTTGATCCCCAGGCGCGGCGGAAGCGGGATGCAGGCGGTACCCGGCGGCGCGGTCCGGTCCCCGCATCCCGAGGGATGAGGGCGGGCGGGTGATGGATGCTCTTCCCGGCACGACCGCGCCGCGATTTTAAGTTTCCCGAGAGGATTAAATAAAAAAAATCAAGTCTGTTATCGCCTCCGGATTGATGGATTCCGCCGAGTAACTTCAAAATAAAAATAAATAAAGTCATTTAAAAGTTTACTGGAAAAGCGAAAATCACCCGAAATCCGCGGCCGCCCCGTGCAGGGACTTGGGTTTATCCATGAGTTGGGAAAAAAGGTGATTCCCATGGGATAAAATCCTCCTTGTGACATTTGCTTAAAAAAAGAAGAGATTTCCTTCAAAAAAAGGATATTTCCTTCAAAAAGGGGGAATTTCCTTAAAAATAAGGAGTTTTCCTTAACAAATGGCGGGATTTCCTTAAAAAAAAAAGGAGATTTCCTTAAAAAACGGGGAGGGTTCCTTAGAAAAAGGGGGGATTTCCTTAAAAAAACAGGAGATTTCCTTAACAAATGGGGGGATGTCCTTAAAAAAGAGGAGATTTTCTTAAAAAAGGGGGGGTTTCCTTTAAAAAAAGGAGATTTCTTAACAAATGGGGGGATTTCCTTAAAAAAAGGAGATTTCCTTAACAAATGGGGGGATTTCCTTAGAAAAAGGGGGGATTTCCTTTAAAAAAAGGGGATATCCTTCCAAAAAAAAAGGGAATTTCCTCAAAAAAACAGGGCAATTTCCTTTAGGAAAAGGGGGGATTTCCTTCAACAAAAGGAGATCTCCTTCAGAAATAAGATTTCCTTTAAAAAAAACTCCTTCAAAAAAATTTCCTTGAAAAGGGGAGATTTCTTTAAAAAAAAGGATATCCTCTAAAAAAGACGTTCTTCAAAAAGATTTCCTTTTAATAAAAAGGCGATTTCCTTAAGAAAAAAGGTGATTTCCTCAAAAAAAAGGCAATTTCCTTAGGAAAAAGGGAGATTTCCTTAAAAAAAAGGGAGATTTCCTTAAAAAAATAAGATTTCCTTTAAAAAAATGAGATTTTCTTAAAAAAAATTTCCTTTAAAAAAGAGCGATTTCCTTTCAAAAACGAGATTTGCTTTAGAAAAGGGGCGATTTCCTTTAAAGGAAGAAATTTCCTTAAAGAAAAGTCGGTTTCCTTGAAAAAAAATAGATTTTCCTTAAAAAAAAAAGGCAATTTCCGCAAAAAAGGGGGGATTTCCTTTAAATATCAGCATTTGCTTTTAAAAAAAAGGCAATTTCCTTAAAAAAAAGGCAATTTCCTTTAAAAACAGGCAATTTCCTTAAAAAAAAGACGATTTCCTTAAAAAAAAGGCAATTTCCTTAAAAAAAAGATGATTTCCTTTACCTCCCCCTCCCAAAAATGATGGAGGAGCCCCCCCCCGGTGCTGTTTTTGGGGGGCCGGGGCTGCAAACGGCCTCAAAAATCGCAATTTTGGGACGTCGGGGAGCGCCGCCCCTCCTCCCCGCATCGCGCCGCCAGCTCCCCTATTAACCTCTCCCGCTAATTAGCCTCGAGCAATTAACTTTTTGCCCTGAACGAAGGAAATCTCGGAGCGGGGAGTTCAATCCCGATCCGGTGATCCGGCTGCGCCGCCCGGCGTCAACCCCCAGCGAAAGGCGCGAATTTCTCACCGAAATCCCCCCAAATCCCACGAATTCCCCCCAAATCCCACGAATTCCCCCGAAATCCCTCTCCGCCGACAACACCCCCCCCCCCCAAAAATTATTTTTTGGGGGGATTTTTGGGTGTTGTTTTTTTTTTTTAGGGATCACCCCACCTTTTCCGCGAGGGGACGATGCCGCACGCGCCGAGTCAGCGCTTCCGGAGCGCGTCGCGCCGAAGCCGCGAAAGAAGTTTTCAAGGCGAAATAAGTTTGAAAAAGCGAAATTTAACCGGGTTTTCCCTCCCGTTTTTCCCATCCTTCAACTGCCCCCGGCCAAAAATAATCCAGTTTTCCCCCCCTCCCCTTTTCCCTTCATCTAATCTTTCTTTTTTTGAGGGGGGGGGAAGCGAATCCCTCAGCCAAACTTCCCGCGTCGCGCGAGGCCGCTCTCCTGCGGATGGGAACACGCGGGGAAAAAAAATGCGAAAGAAATCACCAATAATCATAATTCTTAATAAAAATATATAAATAAACCCCCCCCCCTTGGCACTGCTGTGAAAATTGGGGGGGGGGGGGGGGGGTGGTGAATTTCTCCCGCCTTCGGCGCGGCGAGGGGCGCGTTTCGGTGCTGGGGGCCCGGCGAGGCGGTGGCGGCCGGGGGGGTGTTGCGTGTCCCCCCCCGCAGTGGGTGCTGGGGGGGAGGACCCCCAGGTAAAGGGGTGCCTGGCAAAGCTGGGAGGCTGCAGATACCCCCCCCCGGCCCCCCCAACACACCCCAACCTCCCCAACCCTGTTTAGGGGGGGGGGGGCAACTTTCCAGCTGCAAAATGCAATGAGCTGGGGGGGGGGGGGGGTCATAACCCCCCGGGGGGGGCATTGTAAGGGGTTGGGGGTCTGTAAGGGGTATTGAAAGTCGCTGGGGGGGGGGGGGGGGGGTTGGACCCCCCCCGGGGGGGCATTGGAAGAGGTCGGGGGGGCTGCAAAGGGTATTGCAAGCAGCTGGGGGGGGTTGAAGCCCCCCCGGGGGGGCATTGCAGGGGGTTGGGGGTCTGTGAGGGGTATTGCAAGCGGCTGGGGGGGGGTTGAAGCCCCGGGGGGGGCATTGCAAGGGGTCGGGGGGCTGTAAGGGGTACTGAAAGTTGCTGGGGGGGGGGCATTGGAAGGTGTCAGGGGTCTGTAATGGGTATTGCAACTGGGCTGGGGGGGGTCACAACCCCCCCGGGGGGGCATTGCAAGGGGTTGGGGGTCTGCGGAGGGTATTGCAAGCAGCTGGGGGGGGTTGGAACCCCCCCGAGAGGGCACTGGAAGGGGTCAGGGGTCTGTAAGGGGTATTGCAAGAGGCTGGGGGGGGGGGGGGTCACAACCCCCCGGGGGGGCATTTCAAGGGGTTGGGGGGCTGCTAAGGGTATTGCAACTGGATGGGGGGGGGGGGTCACAGCCCCCCCAGGAGGCATTGGAAGGGGTCGGGGGGCTGCATAAGGGTGTTGCAAGTGGCTGGGGGGGGGGATTGCACCCTCCTAGGGGGGACTACAACTGTTTGGGGGGGGGGTCGCAACCCCCCCACGCCCGGGGGGGCTTCGCAACCGGTCGGGGGGTCCGCAGTAAGTCCAAGGGCACCGCAACCGGCCGGGGGGGGGGGTATGGTGCAATTCCCCCCCTCCCCCCCCCGGGATCCCCGCAGCCCCCCGAAACCCCCGGGGAGGGGGGGGGGGGGGGGTCACCGCAGAGAACCGCAACGCCGGCTGGAGGTCAGCCCCGGGGAGGGGGGGGGAACCAGACACCGGGGACGCGGTGCGGAACGGCAAGTTACTTCCCGCACCGGAGGGGATGGAAGCTGGGGGGGGGGGGGGGGGGGGGTGTCCCCGCCACCGCCGCCACACGTGCCCCGCCGCCCGGTCCGCTTTGTCCGCGGCTCCCGGCGCAGCTCCGCCCCCCCCCCCCCCCCCCGCCTCGACGAGCCGGGGCCCTCCGGTGAGTGACAGCCTACCTGCCCGCCAATCTTCATCACACCGACACCGGCCCTGACAGCGCGGCCGCCGCTCCGCCGCCCGCCCGGCCCCCCCCCTCCTCCCCTCCAGCCGCCGCCGCCGCCGCCGCCGCCGCCGCCGCGCCACGCCCCGCCCCGCCGAGCCACGCCCCCTCCGCCCCCGGGGCCACGCCCCCCGCGCCGCGCCGCCGCGCCGGGCGCCCCGCCCCGCCCCGCTGCGCCACGCCCCCTCCGCCCCCCAGGGGCCACGCCCCCAGCTCCGCGCCGCCGCGCCGGGCGCCCCCTGCTGGGCGGCGCGCCGCGCACACCCAGCCTCCCCCCTCCCCTGGGGGATCCACCCCCCCCCTTATTAATAATAATTAATAGGCGCTGCCAAAACGGGGGGGGGGGGGGTAATCCCGGGGGTTGTTTGGGGTGCGTGAGGCTTTAACTGCCCCCTCCCCACGCCCACCCCCCTTCGTTCTCCCAAGGAGGCAGAGATGAGGTTTCTCAACTGGGAGTACTGGGAGCACTGGGCTGCGCGGCCAAATTTTCCCCGCTCTTTAAACGCGAAATAACTGGATTTTTAAATTTTTTAAACCTGGCCACGGGTTGTTTTCTCCCCATTTTCCATCCCCCTCCCCCCGATAAAGATAAAAAAGCGCCGTTAAAAGCAAGTTTGGGAAGAAACCCATCTCCGAAGGAATACGGCACGGGAGAGGGAATCGCTCGAAACGGCCCCGGAATTCTTTCGGGACGGGTTAAAGTTGGCTCCAAAGAGCCGGCAGCGATGAGTGACGCGTCAGGGACGGCCGCCGGGTCAGGAATGCGTGAAAAACAAGCTGAGATTTAAGGCTCGGAACCCAAACCCCCCCACCTCAATTTCCCCTCTTGGGTTTCCCAGGGCAAGCAAAAAAAAAATATTTCAGGTTTTTTAGAATTTTAAGCTCCATCATCGCCGAAAATGTCCAGTATTTCGGGGTTCTCCTGCCGCCGGCCTCTTTCTTCTGGCGCCAGCAGCAGCGAGAATCCCTCATTCGATCCTCGAGCGTCCCAGTTTCGCTCCTCGAGCATCCCATTTCCCTCCTCCAGCATCCCGATTTTTCTCCTTGAGCATCCCGATTTTTCTCCGCGAGCTTCCCAATTTTTCTCCTTGAGCATCCCGATTTCCCTCCTCCAGCATCCCAATTTTACTCCTTGAGCATCCCAATCTTTTCTCCTTGAGCATCCCAATTTTTCTCTGCGAGCATCCCATTTCCCTCCTCCAGCATCCCGATTTTTCTCCTGGAGCATCCCAATCTTTCTCTGCAAGCGTCCCATTTCCCTCCTCCAGCATCCCGATTTTTCTCCTGGAGCATCCCAATCTTTTCTCCCTGAGCATCCCAGTTTTTCTCCTTGAGCATCCCAATTTCACTCCTCAGGTATCCTAGTTTTTCTCCTGGAGCATCCAAATTTTTTCTCCTTGGGCATCCCGATTTTTCTCCTCGAGCATCCCCATTTCACTCCTCAGGCATCCCGATTTTTCTCCTGGAGCATCCCGATTTCGCTCCTTGACCAGCCCCTGTCCGCCCCTCGAGCATCCCGTTCCTCTTCCCCAACTCCCGTTGCCGATCTCCAAAGCGATTCCTCCACCGGTTTCGGAAGCTCCCGCTCATCCTCCAGGAAAAAGCAGCCAGGCCTGGATTTTCCCTCCGCAAACGCAAAAGCCGCCTCTTCCCTGGAGTTTTCCAGAGGTTAAATGCAGATGGATAAATTTTCCAGAGGTTAATTATCATCCCTGGTTAAAAAAAACCTGATTTCCCAGCTGAATTGGCCCGCTAGCCATGAGGTCTCGCGGTATTTTTTGGAGGGGGGTAAATTAAAAATCTGCTGCACCCATTCTTGGGGTTTTTTCCCCCAGAAAAGCATCTTTCTGCTGTGAGAAGTCACCCCCGAGATGGTTTTTTTTGGGGCAGATCTCATCCTGCCAGAGCCGAGCCTCTCGGATTTGCCTGGTGGGACCGGGGATGCTCGGCAGCCGGGATGCAGAGCCTGGCTCCCATGGGGGGTCCGGCAGGTGCCGACCCACTTCTCCCCACCCTGGACCACCCCCCGGTGACTGCACCCCAGCGATGCCGGCGGTACCCGGCTGGAAAAGCTGCCCAAACCCCCCAAAACCCCCAAACCCCTCGCTTAAACACCTTCTTCCACTTCCCCATCCCAAGCCGGGGCGCAGACTGCTGGAAAACCTCCCTGAACTTCACCCCTCTTCGCTCAGGGGACCCCAAAATTTGGGGGTTGTGCCGTTGAGCTGCCCCAAAGTCGGGGTGCGGGCGGCTCAGAGGGAGGGGATTTCGTGTGCACTCGAAGTTAGCGTCGTAAATATGTAATTACCGCAAACTAATCAGCGCTTATTCAAGAGCGCGTGGACGGTTCCTTCTCAAAAGTGATGAGTACTCGGCGCGAGTTTGCTAAAATATTAAACATTTGGCAAGAGCGGCGGCATATATAACCGGCAATATTTACATTTTTACATAACGGGCTTCGGGAGAAAACAAATTACATCAAATACGGCGGTTCAGTCTCCGTCGTTTGACTGCTCCTCCATAAATTATTCAGTTCTCTTTCCAAGGCTGCGTTATCTCTTGTGCCGGATTTCTCTAAGAAAACTGTGATGGGCTACTCTGAAAAAATACAGAAGAGCAAAGCCGAGTAAATTATTAAATGAGAGATGTTAAAAACGCAACAGAGTTTCAGGTTGGGGCTGGGCTGCGAAGGCTGAGCTTTGCGGCTGAGCCCGGCTGAGGCGGTGGGTGAGAGGGGTCAGATGTCCCCTCCGAATCGCTCGCTCGCTCCCTGGGAGGAGGTCCGACCCCCTCGGGATGCTAAAAAGGGATCCCTAAGGAAAATTCCGGGGTTGTTCCGGGTTGGATGCCGCTCCAGCTCGAGCGCCGTGCTGCGATCAAGGGGCGATGCTGAACGCAAATCACCCCTTAAAATCTGTCTTGGATTTTTAGAAGACATTTAGGATACAGGTATTTTCCCACCCGTTTCAAAACCCTCTCCAGTTACAAGTTTCAAGAAGAGAGGAAAAAATCCAGCACCATCCAACGCAGCCCTAAAAGCAACGTAATTAACCTGGGACCGGACACGCGGACAGCCGTCTGTCCAAACCAGGCGACGCTTGCACCAAATCCGGGCTGAAGTTCAGGGATTCCCTGAATTTTCACTATTTATGTCATGGAGAATCCCTGTTCAAGCTGATTTCCTTCTCCTTGGGATAGTTCAGACACCCACAGCGCAACTCCTCTCCTCAAATATGTTTATTTCTACCTCTGCACATGATATTCCCGGGAATAAGAAGAGAGTAAACCCAAAAAGATTTACGGCGCCGAGGCAGCAGCGTTATTTTTGAGCCATCGTGGATTTTAAATAGTTCTAGACCCACGAAGAAGAGCAAGGAACGCTACACAGGTCGGACAACTATTCGTAGATAAATACACTGGAGAAGAGAATTAAAGGCTTTATCGATAATCCATAGGCACAAGGAGGATGTATTAAGAATAAGTGATCGATTCCAGGGTGGCTCGATGTTCCCGGAGGCTTCCCCACGCGAGATTAAATAAGATTAAAGCTTATTTCTCATGCAGGATTGATGGATTGATAATAAAGAAAGCGAACGCCAAAAGGAAGGGGTTTTCCCCGCCGTTGCCTCCGCCAAGCAGCTGGGATCGAGGGGGAAAATACCGGAAAAAAATGGGATTTCTCAGCCCCTGCACCGGCTGAGCAGGGGTTAATGATGGCTCATTAATGCTGACGCTTTGGGATCCTTCCGGAGGAAAAATACTGGATAAATGGCAGGTTATATGGATTTTGATTAGAAAATCCCCGCTGCCAACTTACTCCTCTTAAATGTTTAATTTCCAGGCGTAATAAGTCCGCGGCCGGTTCTTGCTGCTCCTTCAGGCTCTCCCGTGCAAAGTCACTGCGAGGATCCGACTGACTGATCCTTCCCCAAGAATTTCCAGGATTAACAAGAAAAGGAGGCTCCGGGTGTCGCGAGCGACTTACCTCCGGCACTGGGGCAAGCCTTGGAGTCTTGTTTTCCGGAGGCGATGTCGGCCGGTTGAGATAGGGATGGGCCGGAGGGATACGCACCCGGAGGGAATAAAAAAATCTAAATAATTGTAAAACTACACCTTGTACGAGCACTGGGAAAATCAAAACTAGGGTTTATTCATGGGATAAGCCAGGGACGGCAATAAACCCACCCCCAACTCATTTTTCTGTTGGATGTCTGCGGTAGCTGGGTACCAGACAGCCGGCAGAAGCGACGTGGAGACGCCGAATCCCACCCTTTTAAATTCTGGCTCCACCTGAGCTGTTTCTTCACCTTGGCTGGGCTTCAGCATCCCTTCCCCACCCTCGTCTCGGTTCGGGCCACAGTGGGAGTTCAACCTCCACCCGCAGCATCTCCTTACCAAGCGATGCAACGCCAACCGCCGGCACCGGCCCGGCTTCAGGGGAGCCGGCGAAGGGAGAAGCGGAGAGGTGGTCACAACTCTTTAAAGATGCAAATTGAGAAGCAGCCATCATAGCGAGAGAGCTCTGTTAATTCTCTTACAAGTATGCAGATTTCGACACTGACTTTTCCTAGGCTTATTTGTTTTATTTAGCAATAAATTTAATACTGGCTCCCTGAAGCAAAGAGACAGATGGACTATAAACTTTGAATTTTGAGTAGCTTTGCTTGCTTAGGTTAGTGTCATCTTTGTTCTCTCCTGAAATTACATCTAGGAAAGTTTGCAGGGGTTGAATTCTGCATTTTTACAGCTCTCAAAGCCATTTGATGAGCTGCCTTTTGTTATGGGAGTTTTTATTTGCACAGGTTGCCCCAAAGGATCTTAAGTACCATCTAAATGGTTCATACCCTTGGCTGATGAAGTTATCTCCGAGACTTGCTGATGGACCTGAGAAAACCAAAGCACTACCTAAGATCTCCTCCACAGGCAAAGGAAAGGAAAATAAGTTTTATGCATCCTTTGGGACACAAAGATCCCCGGGTCCAAGACCAAAACCCAGGGCTGAAATAAAACAGAGCCCTTGGAGAACATGGGGCAGCCGGTGCATGACTTTGGAAGAACCACAAAGTCATGATGCAGCAGAAAGGCCTCATCTCCCTTTTTTTTTTTTTTTGCCATCCACCAGCAATTAAAAAATTAGGTTGGAGGTGAAGAGAAATTCCAGGCTGGAGAGATTGGTGCAGCCTAGGGAAGTCCCCGACAGGTGGGTGATCTCCATCCTTGGGTTGTCCACAGGTGGTAGGACGAAGCTATGAGTTGATCGAGCGCCATGCTGGCTGGATACACAAGAACATCCTTTTTACCGATGACCCTGAGGTGTGTGAAAATCTAAAATTTAATTTTGGTATATAAAAGCCACATTCCACGTGCTCAGGACTCAGGGAGAGAAGAGCTTATGGGCAACGCCGTGACTTTTGAAGGAAGCTCCCAGGAGCCATGCAGCGCTTTGTCCTTGCTGCTCCAGGCCCAGCAGGTCCCCACCACGACAAAGTTCCCCACCACCACACATAAATAAGGAAAGAAATTAGTTTTAAAAAAAAACCAAAAACCTACAACAACAGCTGTATCATTTCCAAGTTGTAGTCCGGGGAATAGGGGGAAAAAATCAATATATGTCAAATGAAAAAGGGCGAGAGCAAAGGTGTTGCAAGAAGCCGAGGATAAAACCATAATTAAAACTGCAGACGGGGTTGGCTGCCAAAAAAACCCCTGCCTGAAAGTCTTGGGGACTGTGGTGACAAATTCAGGCCATTTCAGCAGATGCTGGTTGCTCACAGTCACCCAACATCCCACCATGAATGGACGTTGCCATCACCCAACCCTTTCCAATAAGGAGAAATTATTGACTGCTCCATTGCGATTGAATTACTATGGACGAACATATTACGGGCACATTAAAGTCTAATGAGCGGCCGGTGATTAATGCCATTATGAGGAATACCAAAAGAACTAATGATGATGAGCCACTTAAAGTGAAGTGCCGAGGGTTTCATTATCGATGACTCCTTGGTTTCTCGCCTAAAAACTCTCGTGTTGGAAGGAGGAAGAGGTTGATACGGGTAAAGGCGAATGGTTTCCAGAAGCGGTGACACAAGGAGGTCCCATATTGATACTCTTTTAAGGATAAGATTGATGGGAAATAGCATCGCTTAGAGAAATGCATGAGAAATAGAAGTTTCTTGGAAAAACATCTCACCATGGGCTTTAGCACCCTTGGGAATGCCATTATAAAAGCAAATTATAATTTTTAGCATCTCCTCGGACCCTGGTCTTGCCCTCCTTTATCCCCTCGAACTTCTTATATTCATTTTCCATGCGTTCTTTCCCTCCTTCCTTTAGCTTTGTCTCTGCTCCATCACTTGCAGCACCTGGGGAGGGCTCTCTGCAACCGGATGTAGGTCTCTCAGAAGGTTTCTCTCCACCTTTCTTTACTCAGATGTGTCTGGGTTGTCAATACAAAGGTCAGCTTTTGCCACGATATCACCCAGGGGCTTTGATCCCACGGAGAAGTGTCACCCTGTGTGGGCGTGATGACTTTCAAGCATCCCCAGAGGACAACTATAGGACCTTTCTTTGCAGGCTTTTTTAGGGAAAACACTCTGCAGTTGCTTGGACTTTGGAGAGCCAAGTATCAAAAATCCTTATATGTGCTGATGTACAAATTTACTGGGCTGAATTAAAATCACATTTAGTATAAAAAGTCACCAAAACCAAAACCCGACCAACTTCCTCCCACTCGGGAGCGTTTTGAACCACAACGGGTGATGACGGAGACAACCCGCCTTCCTCCATCCACCTCCTCCAAGTGCTTCTCGGTTGGGGTCGGGCTCGTCCCACCATAGGAAATGCTTTCCCTCCTCCACCTCCCACCATCCGAGGCATTTTTGGGCTTGCAGAGGCACCTCCTCTCGCTGGGATGGGACTTTTTTTTTTTTTTTTTTTTTTTTTTTTAATTTTAAAAGTGACTTCATATCCCATCTTATTATTTTTCGAACGTTGCAGGATTTGTTCTGTTTGAAGTCTTACATCCTCATTTCCCGTCAGGACGATTAAAATTGATTTCCGCCATCAGCAAGAGAAAGATAATCCAAAGTGGGTTCCTGCGAGAGAGAGCTGTATCCCCACCGGAGCCATTACAAACCCTCTCCTATTCTTTTAACTTTCTTTTCTGAGGGATTTCTCTTCAGAAAAGGGCAACTTAGCACTTCTCGGCCATACTCATCCTCCAAGAAGCCGGGGAGAACTATTTAACCGCGTGTATTTCCATCGCACAAAGTGGAGCGAGGGATTTAAATAGCTCTTGTTTACCACCGCCGCCCTCCCAGAGGTATTTTTAGGGGGGTAATTGGATCCTCTCGACGCCTTCGCTTTGCTTTCTCAGGCTCTGCATCCTCCGACCCCATCCCTGCACCTGTCCCGGTTTGTATCCGGGCAAACCGAAACGGGATGGGTTTTACCCGTTGCGTTAAGCTGGGTGGGTCCCAGTGCACCCAGAGGCTTTGCAGAAGGAGGACGGAGGGAATCGGGCTGGAAAACCATCTCCAAGGCATGAAACCTCTGGCCGATGAAGATGAAGTGGAAATAATGGACACGGAGGGCAAGCGGCACGCAGGGATCCAGCTGTGCCCACGTTTACCCATCTCTTGAATCAGTTAAACCCAGAATAGCCCAAATAACAAATCAGTTAAATCCATTAAAATCCATTAAATAACTTTTTTAAATCAATTGAATAAATTTAAAAATAAATGAAATCATTTTAAAATTAATGAAGTCAACTAAACCCTGAATATCCTAAACAAACCCTGAAACGCGCCAAAAACACCTCTAAAATATAAACAGCGTCTTTCCAGGCTGGAGGATCCCGGGGCGCCAAGACCGTCTCACTCCTGCACTGGTTTTCAGCAAACCTCTGTAAACAAATTTATGCAAATGAGGGGGGTTGGTGGTTCCTATCACACCCTGGGATGGAAATGATGGGTTTGTACCAATGCTGCACGAGCTCGGCTTTCCCCAGCCACTGCCCCCAGGCTCCCAAGCCACAAGGAGCTACCCCAAAAAGGGGGTCCCCTGCCAGGTCCCCACCATCTCACGGCAGCCCCATCACCAGTCTTAAATACCTTTACAAGAGAGTAATTTAACGCCATCCCTAGCTTAAGCTCCATATCTACCGGGCGTGAAATTAGTTCCAGCAAGCTGCAAATTTGCCGCTAATAAAAATATTTAGCAATTCGCTAGTCTTTAAATCAGGAGCAGAATATTTTCTTGCTTGCATCAACGCCTGTTTCTTTTTAATTCTAATATTGGAGCGTCGGGGAGCTCCAGCTGTAAAACTGCAAGTTTTACGACTGCGCAAAGAGTTTTAAATCAATACCCCCAACGCTTCCGACACCGCTGCCAAGAGTTTGATCATTTAATATCGTTTGATATTAGATCATGTTGGTCATTTTGGCCACCGGGATGAGGCAGGCATGGTGGATTTGCAGTTTTTAACCCGAAAAAGGTCATCTTGATCCAAAACCGCCCCATTTAGGGGGCTGCTCCTCGAGCGGCGTCTTACAAAAGAGCTTTGATCCATCCGATCCTGCCTTGCGTCCCTTGAAGTAAGGTGACCTCTCCATCCTCCTGGGCCAAGTGTTTAATTAACCTCGGCGCTAATTGCGTCTCTCTGCCAAGCCCATTTCATCCGATTCCAACATCAGGATCTTTTTCATGCCTTCGCCAAGAAATGCCGCAGCCCCTTCATCTTTCCCTTGGGAAAACACACCCATGGCGAGGAAGCATCCTTTGAATCGCTCCAGGGCAGGACAGCATCTCCCATCCATCGGCGACCACTGGAATTATTTGTGTCCAAATAAATCCTTCGCATTCGGTTTTGCCGGCCCATGAGGATCCAGCAGCATCCAGATGACTCCGCTCCTCACTATTTACCACGTAAAGCGGGGTATCGCTTGAAAGCCTTGCCAGTAAAGGCTTTACAGTACCTAGATTATTGATATCAAATATGTTGATTGTGGAATTAATCATTACGGCATCGTTTGTCATCGTTTTGATGCATCCTGCCCGAGCAAGGGTTTGGATGAAAGACAAAATCCTTGCTGAAGCTCGGATCTGCAGACGTTCCCACGTCAGCCGTTATCCTGGAAAAAACCACCACAGATGTGAAGTTTCTGCTAGAGTTATGCAATCGCTGAAAACGACATGAAAATCCTCAATTTCTGCTGCTTTCCTAGCTTTTTAATTCACGTTTTATACTCAGTATTGGGTTTTCCCCCCTTCCTGTTTGGTTTTCTTTTTTTTCACAGGAGCAATGCAACTCTGACACAAGCAGTGAATGATACCAAATCCTAGCAGGTAAAATCCAGGAAAAAAACTTCATTTTAGGACAGCAATAAATTGCTCTTTGGTCATAAAATCTAATCTTTGTGTTCAACTGACCAGCTGCCAGAGCGGTCCCATGAGGCAAATCCCCACCGAGGCATTTCTGGTGCCGGGGAGAGGCTGAGATAAAGGAGAGGGTGTTTAGGAGAACGTGTTTTGTTGCAGATGGGTTGAAGAATTTTCTAAGGAAGGTTGCGGTTGGAAATATCCCACCGATGAGGTTGGTTTTCTCAGGTGTCTTCTCCCAATTCCTTAGCTGTGGATTTACAGTTTGCCTCTGCTGTGCTCAAAGAAACCCAGCGGCCCCGCTGCAACACCATATGTGCCACAGAAATAAATATTCTAGGGATATTTTGGAGTGCGTTGGGCTGCTGGACATCATTTCATCTCCAAATCTTAGTGCTTGGTCAATCAACTCACCAGCCCAGCTGTGCTAGAGGCAACAGATGGGGTTAAAACCAACAAGCAGCATGGCTAAAACTTGGCCACTGGTTATATCAGAATTATTCTTTGACCTCTGGCCAAATATTTGGGACTTGGCGTGGTCCAGCCATGGGTTCAACAGCTGGATGATTCAAAGTCTCTGCTGCAACCTCTTGGACTTGCTTAACGTCGTCATTAGTGGCATCAAGAAACTGCCAGGCAGCACCGAGAGGAGATGAAGGAGATAATAAACAGCGAAAAGACCCAGTCGGTACGGGAAAGGGCTAAAGATGCCGTTGTTAAAGCTGTGGATAAAAGGTAGAAAGGAAAATTCAGTAAAGGAGAAGCCCCGTTGGCTGATGGACAATAATGATCACTTCTAGGTGGAAAGCCAAAGGATGGAAGAGGAATGGCAGAAAGAGAAGGGTCTCTGTGAAAACAGGGCTACGAAGAAGAAATTTGAGGTTTTACAACCTACCGGGGTCCAAAACCACAAAGAAATGGATAAACAGAGAAAAGCAAAGGGAGATTCTCAAACACCAAGCAGCAAACCGACCATTTCTGATTGCCAGCGGGAGCAGAAAAGTCGGGGAATAACGGAAGAGAAGCGCTGGGAAAGCGACGGCAGAGATGGACATCGCCAACTCGGGGTCTGCAGAGAGAAAAAATAAAACCAAAACCAACCTTCTCCGGTGGGATTAACAGGACGAGACGGCGCGGGAAGGAGCTTGCTGTCAAACATACGCTTTTAATATGTTGGCAGGCGGTTCCTACACGATGCCAAGTAAAGGCAGGTGTCGGAGACGGTTTGCGCTCCGCTTGCCGAAGCGGTGGATGTCACGCCGGCGGCTTTGATTTCGTCGCCGGGAAAGGCAGGTCGGTGCTGCGGCGGCGTAATTAATTAATTGCCGTTTTATTCCTCCCATGGAAAGAAGCGACAGAGAGAAAAGAGCGGTTACGTGACAGCCAAAGTATCGTCAGACTTCAAGTAGCTGAGAGGAAAAAAATTAATGTATCGACGTTTTTTTTTTTTTTTTAAATGGTAAATGAGCACCGAGGACCGGCGTGAAGTCACCCGTCAAACCACGCTGAGCAGAGACTGGTGGGGGAGATGGGATAGGGAACAAACGGCCTTTAAAAACAGACAGAAAAATGAGTTTAAAATGGAAAATCCTCTCGTCTTGGCATTAAAAGATGCTCGGTGCGCTGACGAACACCTTCGGCTCGGCTCAGAGGCCTTGGACCCCCGGCGTGGCCGCCCCACGCAGTGCAAAACCCCGACGCACCCAGCCGCGTTCGCATTAACCAAATCTGCCGGATTTCGGCCCTAAATATTTCGAGTTAAAATTCAGATTTTTTGGGGGGCCGAGACCTCGCTCAGACGGAGATGCACCCCGCAGCGGGGTGGGCGGGGGCTGGCTGGCACTACCGCCGGCGGCAGAGCCCACGCAACGAGCAACGCTCCGTTAATTAAGCACCGATCCGTCCGCAACGGGACCCGGAGGGAGGGGGAAACCGGGACCGGGACCGGCGGACACAAGGACCCAACGGCGCCCTCCTGCTTCTCGCTGCGCGGGAAAACCCGCGGCCCCGCCTCCGCTCCCCGCCCCTCAGCCAATAGAAAGCGTCGAGCGGGCGTCTGGCGGCGCTGATTGGCTTGGCCGTCCGCGGCGCGGCACGGTTGCTAGGCGGAAGCGGCGGGGGAGCGGCAGCATGGCGGGCTTGGTGCTGGGTGTGGGGCCGGGCGTGCTGGTGCTGCAGCTGCTGTGGGGCCTGGCGCTGCTGCTCTGCCTGGCGCTCTCCCGGGCGGCCGGGCGGGCCCGGTGAGCGGCGGGAAAGGGGCGGGCGGGAGGGTGCGGGCAGGCCGGGCCGGGCGCTGAGGGCCTCTCCCCGCAGGTTCGCCGCGCTGCTGGTGGCGCTGGGAGCCGCCGGCCTCAGCGCCGCTCTGCTCCTCTTCCCCCGGGAGGACGAGAGCCCGGCCGCAGCCGACGACGACGAGGTGAGCCCGGGGGGCGGCGGGGCGTTACCTCGGGGAGGGCTCCAGGAGCCCCCCAGGCCCCGGGGGTGGGCCCTCAGACCCCGGGGATGGGCCTTTACCTCAGGGGTGGGCTCCAACGGCCACTCTGGGGCCCTGGGGATGGGCTTTTACCTCAGGGATGGTCCCCAAGAGCCACCCTGAGGCCCCTGGGATAGACCGTTACCTCAGGGATGGGCCCCGAGGCCCCGGCGATGGGCCTTTGCCTCAGGTATTGCCCCTAAGAACTGCCCCAGGTCCCCGGGGCTGGGCTTTTACCTTGGGAATGGGCCCCAAGAGTCACCCTAAGGCCCTGGGGATGGGCTTTTACTTCAGGGATGGTCCCCAAGAGACACCCTGAGGCCCCAGGGCTGGACTTTTACCTCAGGAATGGGCCCCATGGGTGTTCCAAGGCCCCTGGGATGGGGCTTTACCTCAGGAATGGGCCCCAAGAGCTGCCCTGAGGCCCTGGAGATGGGTCTTTACCTCAGGGGTGGGCCCCAAGAGCCGCCGTGAGGCCCCGGGGCTGGGCTTTTACCTCAGGAATGGGCCCCATGGGTGCCCCAAGGCCCTGGGGATGGGCCTTTACCTCAGGAATGGGCCCCAAGAGCTGCCCTGAGGATGGGTCTTTACCTCGGGAGGGGTCCCAAGAGCCACCCTGAGGCCCCGAGAATGGGCTTTTACCTCAGGAATGGGCCCCAAGAGCAGTGCAAAGGTCTGGGCATGTGTGTTTACCTCAGGAATGGCCCCAGAGGTGGATTTTTCCCTCAGAGATGGACCCCAAGAGCCGCGCCAAGGCCCCTGGGATAGACCTTTACCTCCGGGATTGCCCCAAGAACTGCCCTGAGGCCCTGGGGATGGACTTTTACCTCAGGGATTGCCCCAGGAGTCGCCCCGAGGCCCCAGGGATGAGCCTTTACCTCAGGAATGGACCCCATGGGTACCCCAAGGCCACAGGGATGGATCTTTCCCTCAGAGATGGACTCCCAAGAGTCGTCCCGAGGCCCCAGGGATGGGCCTTTACCTCAGGGCTGGTCCTGCGCTGCCTTTTCGGTCTCCTGCGGCTCCTTCTCCGGTGCGGGCTCCCGTCAGTGCAGGCTGTGTCGTTCATGGAGCAGGGATCTGTTTATTTCTTTAAGAAAATCCCTTATTTACGTGCCATTATACACGACCCGTGGGGTTTAGCTCCCTTTCTCCCATCCGCAGGCCCAAGAGGCTCTGTGCAGGAATTGCACCCGTACTTTTATCCCTCCCAGCTCAGCCCTGGGCTCCAGCAGCTGCTGCTCCGCCTCTGCCGTGCCCTTTCACAGCTTAGTCCCGGCTCTCCGTGCTCCCACCCGCCTCCGCCTCCCACCACACCTCAGAGCCCGCCAGTAGCCACGTGGCAGGTCGTTTTGATGATTTTCCCTCTTAATTCCGCAGCCTTTCGCTTTACCCCAGCTCTCCTTTCTATTTTGAAGCCCAGGAGCTGCATTTTGGCTCTCCAGTAGGTTATTACCACGCTCAAGCGTGGAGCCGTCTGTGTTTGTAGACAGCCCCTTGTCCGTGTTGTCGGGCACGGAGATCTCCAGTTTCGGGTCACTCCAGGCTGCCCACACGACCGCTGCCTGAGCTGCCATCTTGAGCTTTCCCAGAGCTCTCTGGGCTTTGAGCACACAAAGTTTTGTGGCGTTTCAGATGCCGTTTCCTCTGTTGTATTATTAATGCCCATTAATTATTGCTCTTCTAGATCTTCATCTGTGTAAATCCCTACTAAAGGTCCTTGTAAGTTCTTTCTTTCCTCTGCCTTGCGTGGGACCTGCTCGTGTAAAGGTTGGAAGCGAGATGAAGGGCAGGCGAGCACGTGTTTGTGCCCGGGAGGCCAACAGAATTGGAAAGCTTTTTTTTTTTTCCCGGATCTTCAGTTGAACTGGACCTGCCCTGACTATCAATAATACATGACCTGGGCTTTCTGCACCGAAACTCTGCTAATTGGCTAATTAAAAAGTGAAACGTGCAGAAGGAGCCGACGCTTCGCTCACAAGAGACTCTCCCGGCAGCAGCACCGAGGCTGAGCGTGTGCTAATGCGTTTTATAAAGCTGAGCCGGGTGTGAGCGAAGCTCTGGGGGAGTCTCAGGAGCCGAGAGGATGAGTTCATAACCAGCCTTCTCATGCTTGGCTTCTCGCTGTGTCTTGCCTTGCTGTCGCGAAGGAGCGGTGAGGTCGCGTAAATGATCACACAAAGGTTTTGCAAGAAAAGATTTCACTGAAAATTTAGAAAATGTGATCTTAGAGTTGGTTGGCAAGGTTCAGCGCTCTGTTACTTCTTAAATGAATGGAATACAAAATCAGAGAGGGGTTTGAGTGCAAAACGATTTCTGCAGAGTGGAAGAAAAGTGTAAGGGGGGAGGGAGACCCTGCTGTTGAGTCCCCAGGTTCGGACTGGACCCGCTTGCTCTGTAAACTCCTTCTCAGAGAGGAGCCTCAGTGCAGCTGGATCCAGAACCGGCCTGAGACCACAACACTTGATGACTAAGGAAGATGTTTGGCGGCAGTTCAGGGTGTGCTCACAGTTTAAAGAGAGAAAAAAAAGTCATAGGGATTTAGCAGCTATCAAACAGTGTTTAACTTAGCATTTACGGAGTGATTAAAATGAATTTGTGATTACAGTCACGGTAATAGAATATTATGTTTTGAATCGATTCACACACACACGCACGTAATCATAAAAATTCCTCCTGAGTTCCGTGAGATACTCACTTCAGATCAAATCATTTCTCAGCAGGCGAAGGTTGAGTCTCGAGGCGATCAGCCCAAATAGTTCGCGAGTTACTCCGAGAAGCGTCCCGCTGCGAGGGAGTCACTGGGCGCAGCCCGCTGCGGACCGAAAGGGCTCGAAGGGCTTCCTTGGTACCGCTGTTTGTAGGGCCCCGAGATGGTTGACCTTAGGCATCGGTGATTTTCCGTCCTGGTCACGCTCCACATGATGCAGACAGCAGCTCTAAACTCCAGTGCCACCCAGACTGTGCAGCTCTGCCGTTCACCGGGCGGGTGCGACTCCAGGCAGCGGGAGATTCCGGCGCGGTCAGGGAGCGCCAGATGGGCCCAGCTCCCTGCTCTTGTGCAGAGACCAGGAAAGTGCTGAGTGGTCCCGATTCGCTGCCCACCAGGTCTATGTTCTGCAGTGCGAGCAGGAGCACAACGCTGGCTGGGTCTGGGGTCGCCAGGTGTGAGGGGGGGCTGCACCACCACGTTCCACCCAGTGGCTGAAGTCAGTCTGTCTGTCCACAGAGCGGCGGCGTGGTCACCTCTTGCCTCTGTGCCTGTAAACAGAGTAACACTATATTCCAGTTATATTTCGAGGGAAATTTTTTGATCGATTGCCTTAATTATCAATGTTCATTAAATGTGATTAAACAAGGTGACGTGTAAGTAGGGTTTTGTAGCAGTGTTACCTGTTCAGCGAACTTCCGCACGCTAATGTGTATGAAAATATTTAGCAGCAAGCAGAACATAACTGGAGTCAACAGAATCACAGTGGGGTGCAACATCTGGCTCAGGATTCCAGTCGCTGCTGGGGACCATCCGAATAAGGCATCCCACCAGCACCCTTCCCCATCTTTTGTCCCTCTTTCGAGGACACAGTGTGTCTCTTCTGTGTCACGATGGACGGCGATCAGAGTCCTTCGTCCAGCGTCTCGAACTCGTTTCAGCAGTTGATGCAGGTCATCGTGTTGCAGCAGCTTTCTCACCAATGTGAGGTTCGTCCCGATAGGGGTAGGTGACGGGTCGTGATATGACGTGTAGCTGGATGGCAGCAATGGAGGAGTTGTGACAGGAGCTCAATAGTTGAAGTCGCATCCTGTAATTCTGGTAAAATTACAAGCACGGGTGTTAAAGTGGTCACCTATATCTGTGGTGGTTTTGTCTGTAGATACAGAATCACAAAGGTTTCTCCTGCAGATGCATCCATCTCCAATATAGATGTGTATAGTTTCAGGGGCTTCATCAGGATGCAGATTCCCTTTCAAATTTAGTTGCTTTATCCCAAATTATCTTTCGAATTTTAGCGGGTAGGGTGCCTTCTTCACCTTTTCTTCCATTTGTTGCCACAGTGGATTATACCCACAGCGGGGCCTGAATACAACTGAGAGTGAGAGAGACATGAATTGGGGTTGCACCTAGTGCATCCGTAATTAATGGGTGATCTTTTCCAGTTATTCTCTCCCATTGGGGTAAAATATCAGAGAGGAGCCACTGATTAGTTCCTAAGGCCGATAGAGAAGATTGTAAAGGTTGGTTTAATTTGTACAAATTCCTTGTTGCTGAATTTCTCGTTTGCCTGAACTGCAGCATCTGTGGTGCTTAGCACTCCCAGTCCAGTTCCAAAGACACCAGTCGCATCTTTGGTCGCTTTGGAGAGGCGAGGGTTCATCCGTGCGGCCACGCTAACCATCCTGTGTAAGGTGTTTTCAGGAATGGCGAGCAGGTCGGTTGAGCTGCAGAGACGTTAACCTGCGTGGAGAATGCCAGTCGTCTGAGAGAGACCGTGAGGGGCTGAGCAGCGTTGTTGGTTGCCCCATGTTTTTGATTAGTTAGGGACCAGCGTTGTAAAGAGTTAGACAGGAGGCTCAGTCGGTGGGTGTAATCGTTCGATGTCGATTTTGAACTGGAAGCCTAAGCTGGAGCGAGAGTTGGGGGCTGTTGAAAGGCACGTTAGGAGTGTCGGATGGGGGGTAATAAACGTGTACCGGCATTCGTGTTTGAAGGGACGGGTGTGGGTGTGGTGTTCTCCCCCAACACAGCCTGTGACGACGTGTAAATCTGCGGTCGTGTGTTCAGTGTGATTTTAATTCGACATCCTACCGAGACGGTGTCTCCTTCGGTTCCCTTTAGAGATGGGACTGGTGAATTTTCAGTGTCATTTTTCATGATCCAATCTTGTCTATGAAAAGTGATGTTATTGCGTAGCGCTGTTGCGGATAAATTTAGATTAGATATAGGTATGTCACGAAGGACGTACGCATCGTTCCATGGCCACCCCACGGAGCAGAAGTTCCACAGTTGTCGCTCAATAATCATGAAATTAAACAATTATTTCCACACCACGTTTACCCCAGAAGCAGAGTGCTAGTACAGGCTGTGTAAAAATGAAATTATACCGACAACCTGGTTCTGGTACATCGTATCAAGATTTTTCCTTGTCTCTGGTTTTGGAAAAATTGGTGCAATATATTCTGATTTCAGTGGGTTTGCTGTGGGTAGATCCATTGATTACACAACACCCTATTTTTATTTCTTCCCTTGGTGTGGGCTGGAGTGATAGAATTTGGTGATGCTGTTATTATTGTGGGATATTCCAGTTCCTTTGTTGTGTAGTGTTTCCCATTTCCGTTCTTCCTGGTCCTGAGGGTCTTGTGTGTGGATTGTCCACGGATTTTGTGTCTACACTGGAAGCGTTATACTTACCCCAGTTAAGAGGAAGAATGATGCTGAACTGGGGATACGCTGCTGTCATAGAATCATAGAATAGTTTGGGCTGGAAGGGACCTTAAAGATCATCTGGTTCCAACCCCCTGCCATGAGCAGGGACATCTCCCACTAGACCAGGTCGCCGTTGCCATCGATGTAGATTCTTCGATGTAGTTTGGTGGGGAAGGCCGAACGGGTTACACCTTTATCACACAGGATAAATTCACCTGGTAGTTATTCTGTGTTTCGTACCACTACTGTTAGTAGCTTCCCAATTTTTGTTAGGGTTAGGACTGATACTTGAAGCGAAAGACCACACGCTGCCGTCCGGCAAATGCCAGGTTCATCCGCTTAAAACATCGAATCCTGAAATGTTTTCGTTGCGATCTTTAACTGCAAAGCGAGCAGACAACGTACGCTTCTCGCCAGGGAGCCGCAAATTAACCTTTGCAGTTCGGCAAGCAGCGCTTGCTCCGTTCACTCCAGTGATTTTAACTCGTTGCCGTCTGGGTCGTATCCCCAGCTTCTCAGCAGCTTGTTGTGTTGGTATTTATAAGGTCCCCTGCGAGGGGACCTTATAAATGCCTACAAATATCTGCAGGGTGGGTGTCAGGAGGATGGGGCCAAGCTCTTTTCAGTGGTGCCCAGTGACAGGACAAGGGGCAATGGGCACAAACTGAGCCACAGGAAGTTCCGTCTGAACGTGAGGAGGAACTTCTTCCCTCTGAGGGTGACGGAGCACTGGAACAGGCTGCCCAGGGAGGTTGTGGAGTCTCCTTCTCTGGAGATATTCAAGACCCGCCTGGACAAGATCCTGTGCAGCCTGCTCTGGGTGACCCTGCTTGGGCAGGGGGGTTGGACTAGATGACCCACAGAGGTCCCTTCCAACCCCTACTGTTCTGTGATTCTGTGATTCTGTATTGAAATGTCTGCTCCCGTATCTGTCAGGAATTTTGCCAACTGTTGTCGAGGTCCAACTGGGATTGAAATGTGCAGGCCATTATCATGTATCCGTTGGTGGGCTTCCACTTGCTGGACAGAGAGACCTGATTGTCATCCAGGCACTATTTGTTTTTTGACCAAGAAAGGAAAGGGTTATTATTCTTTCTCGGAGCTGGTAGTGGTGTTTGAGTGTTTGGAATGTTTTCTTTTCCATCTTTTATATGAGTCCTAGCCACTGGTAGTTGTTTCTCCGCAGCTTCCCAGTCATGTCAGTTGTCACGAACCCACTCATCCGAGAATTTGGGAAATGGATTTATTCTGTTTTTTTGTAAGTAATCGGTGATACTGCTTGCCGTCCTGCCGACTACACCAGTTTGTCGCGAAGGAGCAGTGAGGTCGCATAACTGATCACACAAAAGTTTTGCAAGAAAAGATTTCACTGAAAATTTAGAAAATGTGATCTTACAGAGTCGGTTGGCAAGGTTCAGCGCTCTGTTACTTCTTAAATGAATGGAATACAAAATCAGAGGGGGGTTTGAGAGCAAAACGATTTCTGCAGAGTGGAAGAAAAGTGTAAGGGGGGAGGGAGACCCTGCTGTTGAGTCCCCAGGTTCGGACTGGACCCGCTTGCTCTGTAAACTCCTTCTCACAGAGGAGCCTCGGTGCGGCTGGATCCAGAACCGGCCTGAGACCGCAACACTTGATGACTAAGGAAGATGTTTGGCGGCAGTTCAGGGTGTGCTCACAGTTTAAAGAGAGAAAAAAAAGTCATAGGGATTTAGCAGCTATCAAACAGTGTTTAACTTAGCGTTTACGGAGTGATTAAAATGAATTTGTGATTACAGTCACGGTAATAGAATATTATGTTTTGAATCGATTCACACACACACGCACGTAATCATAAAAATTCCTCCTGAGTTCCGTGAAATACTCACTTCAGATCAAATCATTTCTCAGCAGGCGAAGGTTGAGTCTCGAGGCGATCAGCCCAAATAGTTCGCGAGTTACTCCGAGAAGCGTCCCGCTGCGAGGGAGTCACTGGGCGCAGCCCGCTGCGGACCGAAAGGGCTCGAAGGGCTTCCTTGGTACCGCTGTTTGTAGGGCCTCGAGATGGTTGACCTTAGGCATCGGTGATTTTCCGTCCTGGTCACGCTCCACGTGATGCAGACAGCAGCTCTAAACTCCAGTGCCACCCAGACTGTGCAGCTCTGCCGTTCACCGGGCGGGTGCGACTCCAGGCAGCGGGAGATTCCGGCGCGGTCAGGGAGCGCCTGATGCTGCACCACCGCACTTGCCGCCGTATCTTCTTTTTTTAATCTGTGTTTTCCTCTTTCCCCCCATTTCCCTTCCGAAAGGGAAGAGTTGGGCGCAGTTCCTTGCAGCGCTGGGAGGTTTGGGGCCGGGGAGAGCTGCCGCGGGTTTTGACTCGCGTTTCTTCCCCGTGCTTGGTGCTGTGCCGTTCTCTCCCTCCACGTTAGTGTTCCCACAAGTGGCTTTTTTTCAGAGGAAAGGGCTGCTTCCTGTAGTCGTTTCTCACACACCCCACTTCCCACAGAGAGCACCCATGTTGGGGATGAAAAGCGAGGGGAGAAATCTGGGGGAACCCCGAAGGTTTTCCTCCTGGGGTGATCTTCCTGGTCAGCCCTCTTTTCCGGGATGCAGCGTGCTCCCTCCAGGCTCCTGGAGCAGGCCGAGGCTGTAACGTGGGGTATTTTTCCATTCTCCGCAGATCGTGGACACCTTCTTGATCGGCCGCTTCATCCTCCTGGCCTTGATGAGCCTGGTGTTACTGGGGTGCCTGTTCCTGCTCCTGATTTACCACCTCATGGAGCCGCTGTACGCCAAACCGCTCCACAGCAGCTAGCGGCAGCCGGAGGCAGCCATCCCTGCGAAGAGGAAATCCCGACTTCACGGCAGTGAACCGGGAAGGGAGACCAGGAGGTAAACGCGTCGGTTTTACCGAGCTCAGGCGGGGCCGGCGGAGCAAGCGAAGCGCGTCGCTTGCGCCCAGCGCTGCGTCTTCCATCTTTAAAAGCCAAGTTTGGACTGAGCACCAGAGCGCCTTCCAGCCCAAGGACTCTGCAGACTGCAAAGGTGCTTTCACCTTTCTTCTTTTTTACAGGAGGGTTGTACTGCACTTTATTCAATGTAATGAACCGAGACAAGATGGTTTGTTATCGTTACCCACAAGAGATGGTTTGTTATCGTTCCTTTTTCACTTTAGTTTAATAAAACTCTCTGAGAAACCCCTGACTCGGTCTTTATTTACTCTCCAGGAGCGTCACCTTTTGCCACCCTCTGGTGACAGCGTCTCTGAAAGCTGCCTTTTCCCCGTGGCAGACGTGGGGTTTTCTGGGAATTCGGCGTGTGGTTGTGGATCGCTGGCGACGGTCCCTTTGTCTGGAAACCTGAGCCTTTTGAGCGGGGAGGGAACAGCGTGCAAAAATTATGCCCAAATGGGCAAATTAAAATCTCCCCTCGGTGAGGATGCGGAGGAAAACGATGGCTGGCCTCCTTGCGCTAAAGAATCTTGCCGGCCCACGAAAAAACAGGACTGTGCTGGTACCCGAGTGTCTCCCCGCATGTTGAGACCCCAAATTGTCATCCTGGGGCGCAGTGCTGAAGGCAGTAGTTCACTCCAATGCCTTTCCTCTCGAGGGCAAAAAGCACTTTTTGTGTCGTTCAGCACAAATCCTGGTTTTCTCCCTATTTTTTCCTGGAAACCAGCGGGGAAACAGCCCCGCTGAAGCGGAGTGGGGAGACTGGGCCGAGCCGTCAGCTGGCAGATAGCTCGGCGTCTGCAAATCTGTCTGTTGATAGCAGCGGCTCGCGCAGGCTGGGCGTCTGTACTGAACTAGCAATAGCAACTGCTTTGTGCTGTCTTAGCCACCCCTCAATAGCTAAGTTTCTTTTAGTTGCATGAAACCTCATGAGGCTTTTAACTTGCTTTCAGGAGGAAAGAGTTTCGGCGGCCCGGAGCGTCGTGTGACCATTTTTGGAGCAGGGAGGGAGCCTCCGCCAGCCGTACTGCGCCGGGGAGAGGTTCCCGCAGGTGCCCCGCCGTAGCTGGGCGAGGTGAGTTGCGTACGGCTCGTGTTTTCCAGCCCCGGAGGGATGAAGCCGCTCAGCCTTTCACGGTTGAGCGGGCAGCGGGTATTGCTGTGAGGTTAAAGCCGAGCGCGAGACGGTGCCGCAGCCCTGAGCTGTGCTCAGCGGCAATATTGCCAAAAACCTGAGGGCAAGAAACTCGTAGCTCTTGTACAGTTTTTTATTCTTTTCCCATTTTAGAGGGTTTTTTTTTTTTATTTCATTTTGAGCTGAAGATGGTGAACAGCAAATAAGAGAACCGGCCAGCTCCTGGCAGCCCTGTCCTGCCAGCTGTCAGTCACAAAATCTCGCTATCAGGACATGAAAGATTAATAAGGCAGAGCTAGCGGGCTCCGAGACGACGCTTCCCCTGCGGAAAATGCCCTAGCACCCAGGAGCCCTAACTCGGTCAGCTAGAAACATGTAAGTACATCTCAAAAAAAGGCAGACGAGAGGAGTCTGCTTTCCGAGCCGCGTAAACACTTGATCCCTTCCTATCCCGAAGCCTATGTCCAAGGGAGTCGAACTATCATGTTAAGGAACACGCCGAGCATTTATGCAACACGAGCGTGCCGGGTCTCTTGGCGGTTGTGAAGTTATGCCTGACACAAAATTCATATTTAATTCATCATCTAAATAACGCTTATGAACATGAAGCTAGTCTCGCAGCTCGCTCCGGCTCCGCGCCCGCCGTGTCTTTATTCCCCGTGCGGCGGGCCGATTCGGAGAGCCTCGGCGAGGCCGCAGCGGCGAACCCTCCCAGGCGGCGGACGCGGCGTTTTGCCGGGCTTCGAGCCTGACGAACGGGGAAGCCGCGGCAAAAGCAGCTGGGGCGCTAAAAAAAAAACAAACCAACAACCCTAAAAGCAGAAATGCAAAGCTTTTTCCAGTTTCGCGCTGTCGATAAACCCAGGACGTTTGCTTTTTCTGTCCCCTGAATCTGTTTGTAACTAAATCGAAAGGCTCGTCGTGCGGGGCGTGTTTTGGGGAAAGCGGCAAGCCGCGCTGCAGGAGGGACGTGGTGGCCCCTACCCGAGGAGGCCATTTGGTTGCTTTCCCAAAAATCCCATTAAACGGGGAAAGAGCGGTTTCGCCTCCCTGAAGTCATTTCGAGCTCCATCCTCATCCTTCGCCACCCTTGGCAGCGGGGAACGACCGGCTGGATGAACTCAACCCGGGCTCTCTCCGCGTATTTATTTATTCTGGGCAGTTCTGCTCCTCCCCGCGCAGGGGCTTTCCAGACGGTTCCTGTTTATTTTTGGGAAAGGAAAGACCGCGTCAAGGAATCGGTATGAGCCAGCGCCGCTTTCCAGCCGGCCCCAAATGGTGATTTTTTTTTTTTCTTTTGCTGCATTCCCCCACCCAAGCCTCCAGCTCCTGGAAGATAACCTCTCGCTAGCACATCCACCTCCCTCGAGCACCCTGATTAGATTTTTGTAATTAATGTGCAGCAGGAGGGCGGGTTTGGCTTAAATCCCAACCTGTCAGTCGCTTGCAAAGGTGTTGGGAGCTCGGGAGATGTTATAGCCAAGGAGCCCTGCTCCAGCCCGGCTTTCTCCCGAAACTGCGAGCAGATCCCAGCTTTGCTCTTGCAGGGTGGGAACGCCGGGTGCTCCGCGTCCTGAGGAGCCAGCCCCGTGCAGAAGAAAAATCCCACTCAAATCCTAGGCAAAAGGGATGTTTGCACAAGATACCACGCGCGCCAGGAGGAGGCCGGCCGAGCTGCTCTTGGGTCGGGTGGGAAAACAGCCCTTTTCCCCCCAAAATTCCCTGCCTGGCGTGTTCGAAACGAGCAGGGACGCTCCCGTGCCAGGGTGCCGGTACCCAGCCCGTCCCTGGAGGGAGAGCAAGCGTCTGCAGGAGCAACTCCTCGCCTTGATTTAAGGTCCTTGAACGACGGCAATTCCTCACGCCTTGCGCTGCGCTCTGCCGGCGCTTAATTACCCTCTCTGGTCAAAGCTGGCCTCTTATTTCCACCTTGACTTTGCTGACTTCAGCTTCCCCGCTGTTGGATCCCCGCTTTGCCTTTGGCTGCTAATTAGAAAGCCCTTCAGCGTTCGCCGGCTGCTCCTTGCATAGCTAATTACGGACCGTGCCCCAGCCACCTCTTCACCTTCACAGCGGACCGACGGCGTTCCTCCAAAAGAGGTGCGGCCCCCTTTTTCGGCAAAGCTCTGCCGAAACGGTGTCGCGGCGGTGGCGGCCGTGGTGTCGCCTATAGAAAAACACCCCGGGGCTGCGTGTGTCGGAGAGGGGAATCGCCCGCGGGAGGGTTGAACGCCGGCAGCGGGGAGTACGGATGCTCCCCGCGCGTGCCACGCTCGCCCCAGCCGCGTCGCCTGCGGCGAGGAGCCCTTGAGCTATAAAACCCAGGTTTTCCGGGCGGCGTGCTAGGAAAGCAGGCTCCGCGTTTACCAGAGGGGCTCGTCGGAGGAGGAACGAGACGAGGCGAGCTGCAGACTTCTCCCGGAGGAGCTTGGCTCGATTTAAACGGTCCTTTGGCTGGGGCAAACCCGGGGGGATCTCCCCTGCCTTCCCGCCCTCCAAAATCTCGGCGAGATCTGGGGTTTTCTTTGGCATTTGGCTCCTCTTTTTTTTTTGTTTTTTTTTAAAGTTTAAAACTGCCATGGGCCGTCTGCCCTTCCTCCTCGCTCCCGGCAGCGCAGCCAAGGCTGCTCAGACTTTCCAGACACGAGCGGGACGTGGCCCAGGCCTAAATTTGTCCCGGAAAAACTGTGAGCAGCTGAAAGAGCAGGCAGGAGGTGGTGGGAGGGGGGAAGAAAAAAAGAAGAAAGGAAAAGAAAAAGAAAAAGAAAAAGAAAAGAAAAGAAAAGAAGAAAAGAGAGAAGAGAAGAAAAGAAAAGAAAAGAAAAGAAAAGAGAGAAGAAAAGAAAAGAGAGAAGAAAAGAAAAGAGAGAAGAAAAGAAAAGAAAAGAGAGAAGAAAAGAAAAGAGAGAAGAAAAGAAAAGAGAGAAGAAAAGAGAAGAAAAGAAAAGAAAAAAGAGAAGAGAAGAAAAGAGAAGAAAAGAAAAGAAAAAAGAGGAGAGAAGAAAAGAGGAGAGAAGAAAAGAGGAGAGAAGAAACCATAAAAAACAACTTGCTTTTGCAATAAGCCCCTGCACGTGTCAGGGCTTGTGGGATTTTTGGTTGAAAACGAATTTCAAGCTCCCCCATCCTCTTGCACGAGGTGGATGGGCACGGAGCGAAGCGAAAGCTCGGGCAGGCGTGCGCCGAAGGAACCGCTCTCAGCCCGGCGCGGCAGCTCTGCTGGCATCGCTGGCCCGTGTGCTGCGGGAGGCCGCGTTCGCCAGGAGCCGTGCAGCCTGGGGATGCTGCGGCGTCGGCACTTTGTCTCTGCTGAGGACGGGCCCTGTCGTGACACCTCTCCCTAGGGCTCCGTCGCGGTTTCCCCCCAAAGGGGGAGGTCATTTCCCAGGGAAAAAGGGGCAACTGGGGATTTTGCTTTTCTCTGCCTGCCCCATGGTTTCTCCTGCGTTCTTCCCCAGGGATCTGCAGGCAACTGGCGAGTTTTCAAGCCCCGCCGAGCACCTCCGGGCAGCGTGGAGGGGACCGAAGGTCATCACCGTCCAGCCGCCTCGAACGTGCTTTTCTCCGAGTTGCCTGTCCCTCCCCGTGCCGCTCCATCGCCTCGCAGGGCTTTACAGAGAGCTGATCCAACTGGCTTGCAGGTTTTCTGCTTTTTTTTTTGCTTTTTTTTTCCCCCTCCTTTTTTTTCCCCTTCGCTGATGAAATCAGCACTTAATAAAATCACATCAGGCCCAGATGTTTTCTCCTCGGGGTTAAGATCCAAGGAGGTGAAGTCAATTAGAGTTCAGATTTATACCGGGCATAAACGCAGCTCCTGGCACCCGGCGCTGCTCTGCCCTGGGCGGAGAGCCGGAGCCTGCCCGGGCACAATCCCTCGATGGCGAGCAGGCCAGGAAACGCACCCCTGTGCACCCCATCTCCTCGCACATCAAAGTCGGGGGCCCCCCCCTTAATCAAGTGATTGAGTGATGCTGGGGCCTCCCAGTCCCACCTCTGCCCCGGGGGAGCCCCCAGAAGCACCAGTTTAACCTCCCGGGGGGGCTCCCAGGCGCCTGTCGCAAGGCTCCTCCTAATTAGGAGGCGTCTAACGAAGACCATCAGCTGCCTGTGCTGGACTGAGAGCAGCCACGAGCGGCTGTTTGCCATGGTACGGGGGCTGACACGTGGCTGTGGGTCCTTCTTTTGGGGCTAAATGGTATGAATTAGGCATTGTGATAATCAGGAGAAATGCTGCTTTTTGGTTTTAGTACCATGAGATGAGGAGCAAAACCAGCTTAGTTTGGGCTCAGGGAAAAGCCCAGGGATGTTCTCTACGTCGAATAAGCGGTGCTTTGTCGGTGAGGCATTGCCCGAAGTGATTTGGCGCCGTCCTCCTGATCCCGCATCCTGACGTACCGAGCGCTGGGATGCGGCAGGTTTGCAAACGAGAGGCTCCCAGTGGAGAACAGCAAGAAGAAGGGCGTGATGGCCACCCCCGAGCTCACGTGGACCTGGCCGAGCCCCGCCAGGAAAGGGCACGGAGTGGCCAACGCAGGTTTTGCACGTTTTTATTAATAAAATGTCTTGACAGTGAAGAATCAGCCCGGAAAGTCCGGTGGTGGCACAAGCCCACGGGGCCGTGCCCGAGGCTGTGCCTCGGCTCTGCCGAGACCAACACGCTCCCGGCGTGTCCCAGCCTCTCTCCTCCCTCCGGGCTTCTCTGCTCGGGGCGGCTGGCGGGGGGCACGTCAAAACTCCTTATACCTGCGGGGAGAGAAACAAGTGGCTGAGCGCGGCGGGCGCCGTCGGGCGGGAGCGACGACGGGCGCCGCGGTGGCTGCCGGAGAGACGGGAAGGAAAAAAGGGGCTCCGCCGGGGAAACCGCAGCCCCATCTGCCACCGCAAGCCCGGAGGGAAAAGCGGGTGAGAGGAGGAGATCCAGCCACCGCTTCGTCTTCGGCCAAAGCGTCCCCCCCGAAATGACGCCAGCGTTCGCGCCTCCTCTTTGCAAGCTGCTCCCCGGAGCCCTCTGAGGCGTTGCGGTGTTCCCACGGACCGAGCCGGCTGCTTCCCCCAGCCCAAAACAGCCAGATTTTGGTGCCAATGGCAATCAGAGATGGGCCAGTGCTGATTCGGAGATTGTTTACGCCCTCACGGCGGTGATTTGGCCACAGATTTGATTAGCGAGCCCGCACTCCGTGTAATCGAGCTCATTAGCACGGGTGGGCACGTCAGCCTATAAATTCAGCTGGTTTCAGTGCGTTAATCAACGTTTTGCTCATCAGGCGTCCGGGCTAACGTAAGGCAGCCAGAGAACAAGGACGCGCTGCCCACCCGCCCCGTCCGCACTCTCTTCCCCAGCCATCGCGATTTGATCCTTTGATTCCCAAATCTTGGTCCCGGCCCTGGAATGATCAGCGGAGCGGCTGTTTCTAGGCTGAGCCTGCCAAACTTGAAATCAGGGCAAATCAGGGCTTGCGTTTGCGTTTGATCCTCGGGGCTCGAGCGGGGATACTCACGCCGAGCTACTTCCCATCCAGCACTGACTCTGTCAGCTGCACGCTAGAGCTACAAAGACACAAGGACGGCGTCTTTAGCACCGAGGGAGTTTCACGAGGCGCGGACGGCTAAAATCCCCCAGGTGCTTCCCTGGCTCAAGGCGGAAAACATCTCTTTGTGCCCACAGGAGCGAGACGCCAGGCAGGCGGCCTCGCGAAGCCCGACGCGGCGCCCGCGCGGAGACGCAGCAGGGACAGCGAGGGATAACAAATGTCTTTCAGGAGCGGCACCGGCGTCGCGGGACCGGAGGCCGCCCCGGGGCGGTGCGTACGTACCCTCTCTTCCTCGCTATGCAGCCGCACCACCTACGGACCTCCTTGACCACCACGCGAGCGAGGAGCTGCAGGAGGAAAGGCGGAGGATGACCACGGGGCTGATGGCTCTGCAGCCGCCAGCCTCAGCGCGGGCGCTTCCGTCGCCGGGAGATAAATTTTGAGGCTCTCCCTAGGGACGATCGCACCAACTAAAACTGCGCGTGGAGGAAGGTCGCAAGGGGATGGAGGCCAAGGTTTGGAGTCGATACGGGGCTTTGCAACGCGTCCTTGGCCTGGCGAGGAGCATCCCCGCCCTCCGCCGGCGCGCGGGTGGATAAAGCGGAGCCGTCGAATATCCAGGGTAGCAAAACAAGTCCCCACCAGGGAGGGACCTACCAGGCAAGCCAAGCCGTCGGCTGCGATCAGCATGTAGAAGACGTTATTCCAGCCCGTGGGGGAGATGAGCCCTGCGAGCAGCGGCCCCAGTGCGGCGCCTGTGAGGGCGCACGAGGCACATCAGGAGATGCCCCGTGCACGGGGGAGAGGGGCTCAGGGCCCCCCCAGCACCGCAGTGCCGGGGGAAATCGGCGCTCGGCATCCCCTGTGTCTATGTACCTACGGATCCTGTGCCGTCGATGATGGCCGTGACGGTAGAAAGGGCTTTGGCGTTTCCTTTGAGAGACTCGTGGGTTCCCTGCAGGGACGGAGGAGGAAAATATAAGGTGGAAAAGTGGCTTTGGGGTCTGCAGCGGGCAAGTCGTCGCGTGAGGCCGGTGACGGATCACTGGCCCAGGCTGCCCAGGGAGGCTGTGGAGTCTCCTTCTCTGGAGATATTCCAGCCCCGCCTGGACGTGGTGCTATGCAGCCTGCTCTGGGTGACCCTGCTTGGGCAGGGGGTTGGACTGGGTGACCCACAGAGGGCCCTGCCAACCCCGAACATTCTGTGATTCCACGCATCGCACCCAGCTGCGGACGAGAAAACTGAACTCAGATGCTGCCCGCACCCAAACCACGGCAAAACCAGGATCGCCAACAGCAGGGAATGACCGCAGGTGGTTTCCAGCAGATTTTTCCGCTCTGATTGTGCTTAGAGGGAGAAGCAGCAGGGCTGAAGCAGACTCACATGGCCAAGGTAAAGGGCAATAGGAAAAAAAGCTGTATTAAGGGAGGGTGTGGGCTGCAGCACGAGGCACAACAGCGCTGTTGTCCTCCACTGGGCTCAGAGGCATCGGAAAACAAAGCTAAAATGCAAAAATCCCAGCAAACATCCCTCCGGGAAAGAGGGAGCGGCCTTTGGGTGGGCAAGGGTGTGGGCTTGTTCAGCCTGAAGAAGAGAAGGCTGCGAGGGGACCTTATAAATGCCTACAAGTATCTGCAGGGTGGGTGTCAGGAGGATGGGGCCAAGCTCTTTTCAGTGGTGCCCAGTGACAGGACAAGGGGCAATGGGCACAAACTGAGGCACAGGAAGTTCCGTCTGAACATGAGGAAGAACTTCTTCCCTCTGAGGGTGATGGAGCACTGGAACAGGCTGCCCAGGGAGGTTGTGGAGTCTCCTTCTCTGGAGATATTCAAGACCCGTCTGGACAAGATCCTGTGCAGCCTGCTGTAGGTGACCCTGCTTCGGCAGGGGGGTTGGACTAGATGACCCACAGAGGTCCCTTCCAACCCCTACTATTCTGTGATTCTGTGATTCTGCGAGCTGCGCCTCTTACCAAATCTGCCGAGACCGCTGTCGTGATGAGAGCGTAGGGCCCGTTCACCAGAGCGCCGCAGACAATCAGCATGGCTGTGAGGAGCGAGACGGCCGCGGAGGTACCCAGGAAGAGATTAAATCGTTAAGCGCAGGGAGCAGCAGGACGTCGGGTCCGTCGTCCCCGTCCCTGTGCAGACATCGCAGTCTCGCGCATCCGTCTCTGCTTTCCCCGGGAGATCCCACCCAGCAGGAGCAGGACGCTCGTCCAGCACCACCCTCCCCCAAATCCCGGACCGGGAGCCCGGCTCGAGAGGAGAAACAAAGGCAGGTGAGTCCGCAGCGTCTCCCATCGCCCCTTCGGTGGCTGGAGCCGGCTGCGCCGAGGAGCTCCTTACCTATTGATGTGCCGATGCCATTCTGGCCAACGTGGTTGTACAGGAACAGCTGGAAAAGAGACATGGGATGAACTAGTTTGCAGCTCTTCCAGCTGTTTTCCCAAGTGTTTTCCTTGCAGCAGCACCCTGGGACCACGATAGAGAAGGTGGGGACCTGAATTATCACCGGGCTTCGCAGCCCCCCGCCCTACGTGGTGTTTGAAGAGGAGAACGCCAGCCGGGACGGAGAGCCGAGCGCGCCCTTGGCTCCGCGTCCCGCCGTCTGCGTGCCAGATGGAACACCTTGGCAGCTGGCAAACAGAGGTGCTGCCGCGATTTACGGCCCGGCGAGGCTGAAGCCAGACGGTGATTTGCCCCGCCGGCACGATCGGGGGGACGTGGACGCGACGCGGCCCCTCTACTTTTCAGCCAGCGCCACCTTCTTCGGAGGGGAGAACCTCACGACCCAGAGCCGGCCAGGCTTAGATTACAGCTAATTAGCTGCGTTTTTGCGGCAGCAAGGCCAAACGAGCTCCGTGCAGGTGCTGGGGAAGGACGTCCCAGCCAAGCGCCGGCGGAGCATGAGGCCGTCGGCACGGGGACTTTCGGGATGCAAAGCAAAGAGATGAAACCTGGATCGGCTCAGTGGGACCCCCACCGATTTACGACAGAGCAGAAAGGAGGGAAAAAAGACCTCTAAAGGCTTTTTTTTTAGCTGTCAGGGACTCTACCGTCCCCTCCCAGCCGCCAGATCTGGATGTCCACCCTGGGAGCGTCTGCGTGTGTGTATCGATCCCAGCGCTTGTCTCAGCGGAGAGCGTGACCAGCTCATCCGAGCGCTTGGGAAGAGGAAAGCGGCCGTGACTCAAAGGAGCTGCAGGAGAGGAAACCCTCGTGACTTGGGTGATTTTCTCCCCCGCGTGACAACGCACCATGGGAGCGGCGATGACCAGCATCACGCAGCACGTGGTGGCTCTGCCGCCGGTGTAGTCGGAGATGAGGCCGGCAAAGATCCCTCCTGCAAGAAGGAGGCGCAGGTGTCGGTCACGCCGCCCCGGCGGCAAAGCTTCGCCCTGGCTGAGCCCAAAATCCAACGGGACGCTGCACTGCAGTGCTCTTTCATCCCCCAGCCTTGGAGCGAGGTGTCCCCAAGGTTAAATATAATAATATCAGAGTGAAGAGCTTTGATTTATCCACACCGCTTTCTCCCTGCGGATGGTTTCACTACACCTGCTCTGCTCCCCTCCACGCTTGCAAAATGTATTATTTATCTAAGAAAAAGGAAAGCCTGAGCAAGCGAGACCCAAGGAAAGGGGTTGCGATGGTCGCCTGGCTGGTGAAATAAAAACGAGGGGCGTTTGCTGCCTGCTAAGTGCTGTGAGTGCTGAATAAACCTCACTGCACTCCGTGGAGGGAACTTTCCGTCAAAGCCAGGGTTGTCCCCAAATCATCCCCGATCCACCCCCTCCACCCAGGTACGTGACGAACCTATAATGCCCCCGACGTCGAAAAGAGTCGACAGGTCCCCAGCTTCCTTGGCACTGAAATGAGCTGCGAGGGAGAGGGGAGGGGTGAGGAGATGCTCCCCTTGCCAGGCTCGCTCCCGCCTCCCTGTCCCCAAAAAACTCACCGACGTTGACGATGTAGAGGGGCAGCCAGTAGAGGAAGGTGTAGCTCACCAGCTTGGCAAAGAGCAGGCAGAGAGAAAACTCCACCACGCCCTGGGACAAAGAGAAGACATCAGGGGAGCCTCCTCCTCCGAACCTCCTCCAGATGGTGGTTTTTTCCCCCCCCCAGTTTTCTGCCCGGTGGTGGTGATGGCGTGAGCTGCCCTGGCTTTGCTCTTTCCTCCATCCCCGTCACGACGTAAGGGGCATCCCGCGACTCACAGGTATCCGGAGCGCCCCGAGGAAGCTGATGGCTTCAGGCTCCTCGGCTGGCTCCTTGGGGCTGTCGGAGCGATCCACGCTGCTGTGGCCCGAGCTGCCTGGCGGCCCCTCGTTGGAGGAGACCGCTTCGGGATCCTTCTCGTTGGAGGTCACCCCTCCAGCGTCGTCCTCGTCGGAGGCCGTCTGAAAGCAAACCGAAAGCAGGAGATGTGGCTCAACGTTGCTGCAAGGGGCTGAAACAGCTTCTCTGCTGGGACGTGACCCGGAGGATGCTCACACCAGAACAGCAACGAGCATCCTCTGTGATAACTGAGCGTCGCTCTAGTTTCTGACACTATGACCTGACACCCTGGTCGTTCTTCTGTAGCGACCACCCAGCCCAGGACCAGCCCACTGGGGATCGATTCGACTCACGTGATGCATAGGCGGACTGCAGCCGATGTCCTCGGGATCTGCAGGGAGAAAGGAGAATCCCGTGAGAGCCCGGGTCAGCCCCGCTCCGCCTGCGCTCCCTCCGGCATCTCGTGCCGCGGGGGGAGAAACGTGGGGCTGGGAAAACGCCCCGGGGCTGGGCTGCATCTCCGGGTACCCGCTTCCCGTCAGCGAAAAACCCTGGTAAAATCCCAAAGGGCTTCCCAAAGGTTCCCTAGAAAGATGGGATGAGAGAAGCGAGCGGCGCAGGGGCTGAGCCTGCCTGGATGACCCCAAAGGATGCGTGGTGGTCGGCTCCACGTCCCTGCTTGCCACCAGCTGGGAAGAAGTGTTTGGGGTTGCCAAAAATGCTTGGAGACGGGTAAGGAGAAAAACTGTGGCCCTGCCGGTCAGGCCACTCACACTCCACGAGGAAGAAGAAGCAGATGATGCCCACGGCAGCGATGATGACACCGGGCACGATGAAGGACAGGCCCCAAGCAGAGGAAACCCAGACGCCGGCGATGAGCGACCCCAAGATGTTGCCGACGGAGGTGTGCGAGTTCCAGATGCCCATGATCAAACCTCTCCTGGCAGGGAGAGAGCCAGGTTGGCATCACCGGGGCGGCTGCCCGGGGTCAACAGGGATGAGGATGAGGGGGGGACACGCCGGAGAAACGCTCACTTTCCCTTCCCGAACCAGTTCCCGACGCACGCCACGACGGCGGGCCAGCCGGTCGTCTGCACCAGCCCGTTGAAGACCTGGCAAGAGACAGGCAGCGTCACGCGGCGGCGGCGGCACCCGGTGAACCCCGGCGCCGTTTTGGGCAGCCGGGCTCAAAAATAGCCACCCCCATCCCGAATCCGTCGAGAAAACGCTCGGCTTGGCAGGGGGGGGATTTTTTTGTCCCGCCGGGGCTATCCCGGAGCCGTTTGCATCCTTCCCGTGGCTGAACTGGGAGCGGCTGGCATTGCCAAACGGCTCGGCAAGATGGGCACGCCCGGTGGTTTCGGCGCCCACGCCGTGCGTGACCGGGTTTTGCGTGGAGTGGAAATGCCTGGCTCGGAAACTGGGACACCCTCGTCCCCAGAAGTCACCGGAAAACCGGGCCGCGGCGGTAAAACCCAGAGCCTGGGCGTCCCCCGGCGCGGACACACCTGCACAACGATGAAGTACCAGAGGACGTGGATGTTCCAGAAGTAGCCGAGGCCGAAGAGCGCGGTGAAGACCCCGCTCAGCACCATCCCCCCCGACAGGTAGTAGCGCAGGGGGAGGCGCTCCCCAAAAATCCCACTGCGGAGGGAGGGAGAAACGCGGTCGGGAGGCGTCGCGGGTGATGCCGCCGTCGGGCGGCACGGCGCGGAGGGAAAGGGGTGCGAAGGACCTGGGTACCTGATGAACATCCCGATGGCGTAGGCCACCAGGAAGGCATTATCCAGCGCCCCGAAAAGCTCGTTGTAGTTGTCTCCATCTGGAAAAGAAACACGAGGGCCACGTCAGCCTGGCCCCCGTCTTGTTTTCCCTCCCCTCATTCCCCCGTCCCCGGGGAGCGGTCGGTCTCGGAGCGTGGCCGGACGTCATCGGTGTTGGGACCCGCTCCCATCCCGGCCCCGATTTCACCACCCGCTGCTGCCCTTTGCCCCCGGGGGCACGGGGCAGACGCAAGCTGCTTAATTACCTCCGGGTGCCTAACGAGCAGCCGGCCCCCTGCCAAAACCTCCGGCCATGACCCGGCTCAGGGCACGGCGGGGAGCCCGTCTCGGCGGCCGTGAGGGCAGATTTTGGGGTGATAGGGAAGGGGGGGACGGCTCAGCCTTACCGAAGGGTGCCCAGCTGCACCACGTGCTGCTGTTGGAGTCGTTGTGGGGGTTCGGACCCCAGTCCGAGCAATTGGGGTGCAGCTGGCTCTGCGGGGGTGGGGGGGGGGAGAGAAGGGGTGAAATCAGGGTGCTCCAGGAACCCCGTGTCCCCTCTCCCCGCGGCTTGGGGGGAGGTCGGAGCTAACCTTGACGATGCTGATGGGTTTTCGGGAGAGGTGGTAGCTGGTGTAGCAGAGGAAGGTCAGCACCAGCGTCAGTCCCCGGTACCTGCGGGATCAAGCGAGCGGAGAGGGGTCAGGGTTGGGGGGGTGACAGGGATGGGTGGCCTGTCACCGTCCCAGCTGGGAAAGCCCACCCCGGCGGGGATGTCTTGGACATCTCCAGCCTCAGCGTTAGCCGTGCTTTTCTTCCCCCCCCTCAAATATTCGTAATTTTTGGAGAAAATTATGAGGTGAGGGGGATGAGAGCCACCACCGCGCCAAGCTGAAGCCGCTCAGGATGCGGATGCAAATTTAGGACGCACGCACGCAGCTCCAGCACTATTTAACCTGCAGGGTCTCAGAAACGCACAGGAACGGGGAAAACCGGGGTCGTTTCTGCTCAATTCCCCGCCAAAATACTAATTTCCCCGAAAAAATACCCTTGAAGCTGAACAGGGACAATTCTGCCGGCTCAGAGCTGAACCAGCCCCCCCAAAACAGCCAAGGCTGCGGCTTCAGAAGATAAACTGAGGTTATCTCGGGGGCTTCCCCCTCCCCGAGCCGCCGTCCCGGCAAACCGCGGGGTGAGCAAGCGCCCGGCCGGCGTCACGGGTGGAAACGGGGCACAAGGCCACGGCTGATTCATCATCGCTCCCGGCGTTAATTAAAGAGGAGCTGGGGAAAAAAAAAGCCGGGGGGGGAGATGCCCTGAGCGATACCTCCGCCAAATAGCGACTTTTGTCGCTTTTGCTTGAATTAACTGCAGGAAAATGGGGGGAAATAGGGGGAAAACGGGGTCTGGGATGGGGATGCTGCTCCCAGCAAACCCTCCGGAGCGGGATGAGCGTTGCCAAGGGGCCCCATCCTGCGTTTAGGGATGGTTTTTAAGGATGGGAGCGGTCTGGGGCAGCCGCAGCACCGAGAATTGTTGCAGCGTTGCTCCAAGTTTAGGAGGGGGGGGGAAAAAAAAAGCGGTTTTCTGCAGTTTTAGCCCGTCCCGCTCCTCTTCGCAGTTTCACTTCTCCACAAAACTGCAGCGAGCAGGGGCACCCTGCAAACCCAGGGCTGCTCTCCGCTCCGGGCTCCCGGCTCCGAGACCGCACCGCAGCTGAAAAATTGCTGGTTCTCAGCCCCCCCCAAAAAAAATAACTAAAACCCCCTCAAAAAATCACCGCGGGTGGCTGCGGGGCTGATCCCAAGCGAGCGGAGAGGCCGTGGCGAGGAAGGGGAAGAGAAATTTCACGTGCGGTACGCGACTCAGCCGGATGCTTGGGCTTTTTTTGATTTTACCCCACGTGTTCTGGCAGGGAAAATTACAGCTGATGGAAAAGCACGGGGGTCGTTTGGCAACAGGCATCCAAAAAATAGCGATATTAAATCAAATCACGCGGGCAGCGGGCTCGTCACCTTGCCAGAAGGGAGGAGAACTGTCAGCGTCTCCGTGCTGGCCACATCCCACCAAGTTTTGAGGGTGAGCCTGGTGCTGGTGCCTGGGCAAGGGACCACTGGTCCAGGGCCAGTTCCCATCCCAGTGCTGGTCCCCTGGTCCAGGGCCGGTGTCCAGCCTGGTGCTGGTCTCTGGGTGAGAGGCCACTGGTCCAGGGCCGGTCCCCAGCCTGGTGCTGGTCTCTGGGTGAGGGGCCACTGGTCCAGGGCCGGTCCCCATCCCAGTGCCAGTCCCCAGAAAAGTGACCCTCAGTCCAGTGTTGGTCCCCAAGCAAGTGACCCCCCAGTCCAGGGCAGGTCCCCCATCCTGGTACTGGTCCCCATCCCAGTGCCAGTCCCCCAGTTCAGGGCCGGTCCCCCAGTCCAGGGCTGGTCCCCATCCCGGTACCAGTCCCCAGTCCAAGGCCAGTCCCCATCGCAGTACCCAGTCCAGGGCTGGTCCCCATCCCAGTACTGGTCCCCATCCCGGTACCGATCCCCATCCCGGTACTGGTCCCCATCCCAGTACCAGTCCCCATCCCAGTACCGGTCCCCATCCCAGTGCCGGTCCTCATTCCAGTGCCGGTCCCCCAGTTCAGGGCAGGTCCCCCAGTCCAGGGCCGGTCCCCATCCCGGTACCAGTCCTCATTCCAGCGCCGGTCCCCCAGTCCAGGGCAGGTCCCCCAGTTCAGGGCATGTCCCCATCCCAGTGCCAGTCCCCATCCCGGTACCAGTCCCCATCCCAGTGCCGGTCCCCATCCCGGTACCGGTCCCCATCCCTGTACCTCTCCCCCGGTCCAGTACCGGTCCCTCCCCGGTGCTGGTTCCCATCCCAGTACCGGTCCCCAGTCCAGGGCCAATCGCCATCCCGGTACCAGTCCCCATCCCAGTGCCGGTCCCCATCCCGGTACCGATCCCCATCCCGGTACCTGTCCCCCGGTCCAGTGCCGGTCCCTCCCCGGTGCCGGTTCCCATCCCAATACCGGTCCCCAGTCCAGGGCCAATCGCCATCCCGGTACCAGTCCCCATCCCAGTGCCGGTCCCCATCCCGGTACCGATCCCCATCCCGGTACCTGTCCCCCGGTCCAGTACCGGTCCCCATCCCGGTACCGATCCCCATCCCGGTACCTGTCCCCCGGTCCAGTACCGGTCCCCATCCCGGTACCGGTCCCCATCCCGGTACCGGTCCCCCGGTCCAGTGTTGGTCCCTCCCCGGTGCCGGTTCCCATCCCAATACCGGTCCACATCCCAGTACCGGTCCCCAGTCCAGGGCCAATCGCGTTCCCGGTACCAGTTCCCATCCCGGTGCCGGTGCCCCGGTCCAGGGCAGGTCCCGGCCATCCCGGTTCCCCCCCCCCCCGGTGCCGGTCCCCCCGGTGCCGGTCCCCGCTCACCGGCTGTCCCGGGGGATGGCGCGGAGCAGGCGGACGCCGGGGGCGAGCGCTGCCTTCATGGCGGGCGGTGGCGGCGGAGCTACCGGTCCCCCCCCCCCTCCCCGCCGCTCCTTTTCACCGCCCCGCGGGGCCGCCGCTCCCCGCCGCTCCCCGCCCCGCTCCCGCCCCGGCCCCGGCTCCTTCCCCGCCCGGGAGCGGCCCCTCCCCGGCCCCGAGCATCCCCTCGGGCCCCGGCTCCCGTTCAGACGGAAAAGCACCTCAAAACCGGGAGGGAAGAGCGAAGCTGGGCAGCGGGGAGGGGTCCCGGGGGACCCCCACCTGCACCTGGTCCCGCGATTTTCCCCAGATTCCGTTTCTCCAGCGGAAAATGCCGGTTTTAACTTTTCCCATCGCTTTTTCTGTCACCCCCGGGAAGGGCTTCGCTGCCCTGATTTTGGCTAAGCCACCCCAGCCCCGCTTTGGGGTTCGTTCGTGGGCATTTTGGGGGTCCCGCTCTCCTCTCCTCGGGGCTTCACGCCAGGAGAAATCCCTCCCCGCTCCCCAAGGAACCCATTTACACCCCGGGGACGGACGAGACCGTGAAGGTGGAGGAGCAGCAGCGACTTTATTTCACCCTCATCGCTCTTAACTGTGCCCTAAACCAAGCCACGGCCCTTTGGGTGCTGCTCCAGAGGTGGAAACAGGGAGTCCCCGGGGTAGGAGCGAGGGCTTGGGGACCTGCCAAGGCAACGCTTGTCCTCAGCTGCCCCGAAACCAGCTGAAAAAACCCATTGGCAGCTTTACCCTTTCGCTTCCCCGGCCCTAGCGTGTGCGAAAAAACCTCCCGGGTCGGATCCTGCCCTTTCTGAATCGGCCTCGCCGCCCCGTATTAGGTCAGCGGTGTCTTCCCCTGACGCAAAAGGCGGTTAATAAACAGCAGCCGGTGAATCGAGCATCCCCGGCCGCGGCTCAGCGCCTCCGCGCTACCTCTGGCCCGGGGTCGCGGGTTTGCTGCGCCGGCGGCGGGACGGTAACGGGGAATTGGGCGGTGGGGAAGCCGGGCACGCTCGGCCACCCGTCCTTCCTGCCCCGGTTAATATTGGAGAGGTGACGGGAGCGGAGCTGGCGAGCTGTAAATGTCACTGACGGGTTATGGCGCAACCTCCGTCCCGGAACGCGTTCCCCCGCCGGTGTCGGTTTTGGGAAAAAGGAGCACGGCAGAGAGTTATGCTCACCTGGAGAATAAATATGGATAATATTTATATGGATATAAAGAGGGAAAAGCTCCTTTCCGGAGGACAAGCTGGGTAAAGTGCTGGGTGGATGACGGTGGAGGAGAGGTCCTCGCCGGGAATCACAGAATCCCAGCATGGTCAGGGTTGTAAGGGACCTCTGTGGGTCCCCCAGCCCAACCCCCTGCCCAAGCAGGGTCACCCAGAGCAGGCTGCACAGCACCACGTCCAGGCGGGGCTGGAATATCTCCAGAGAAGGAGACTCCACAGCCTCCCTGGGCAGCCTGGGCCAGGGCTCCGTCACCCTCAGAGGGAAGAAGTTCTTCCTCGGGTTCAGCTGGAGCTTCCTCTGCTTCCGTTTGTGCCCGTTGCCCCTTGTCCTGTCGCTGGGCACCTCTGAAAAGAGTCTGGCCCCGTCCTCCTGCCCCCCACCCTGCAGATACTTGTAAGCATATATTAGGTCCCCCTAAAGAAGAAAGTGGAAGAGCAATAAATACCTGGCTCTGGACCGTGACCTGAGAGGCACGGGGTGCTACGAGCCACAGGGCGAAGGGAGCGGGAAGGAAGGGGATTAGAAACTCCCCCCGTTTCTAACCTAAGAGATGCTGCCCCCACGTCCCTCGTTTCTCCTCCTTTCCCACTCCCAACGAGACAGACAACCCTTGACAACAGTTTATTCCCCAGCTGAAGGTCAAAACTCGAGCGCTCGCCAGTCGCCCGGCCCCGCTCTCGACTCACGCCGGCCGCCCCCGTCACCGACGCTTCCCCGAGCGAGCGCAGAGAGCGGCCAAGGCGCGGAGCGGCAGCCTGGCCGAGGGGCTCCTCTCCGGGGGGTCGCAGGACGAGGCGACGGACAGCAGAGCGTGGCTGTAGGCTGGGAAGGGGACACGGGAGCAGCGTTAGGAGGCGAGAGCTTCCGCTCACGGCCCCAAACTGACCTCGGCCTTTTTGCCGTAAAGCAGAGAGAACAACCGGGTTTTGAGCTAAATCAACAGGGCCCCACTAAGCTCCCTGAAGGGACAGAGGAAGAGGCTGGGTTAGGAGGAAGCAGCAGAGCACCAGACTCGCCCCCTCCTACATCTGTCGGAGCATCTCTACGCAGCAGGACCAGGGAAACGTTCTAGCCAGCCTTGATTTCTCCCGGTCTAATCGGGGATCCAGGTCTAGGCACCCCTCCTCCAGAAGCAGGAGCTCCTACCTTTGTGGTTTTTGTAGAAGACGCAGTTGTTGGCGCAGGTATCCGGGTGGGAGTCCCAAAAGTCGGACCCGCAGGAGCACAGCGGCGGCAGCTCGATGTTACGCAGTTTGACCTCCTCCCTCATCTGGGCTCGCAGAGCTTCGACGTACCTGCCAGGGGTTAAAACATTCACCTCTGCCAGCAACCCCCAGCCCCGCGCAAGGAGACGGGATCCGGCCGTACCTCACGTGCTCCTTATTTCGCTGCTGGTTTTCCTTAACCTTCTTCAGCCTCCTCTCCTCCAGTTTCAGCTGGGCCAGGGTCTCACAGGTTCCCTCTCCCAGGGAGGCTTCTTGCTGCTCAGCCGCCTCCTGCATCCTCCGCTCCTCCGCCCGCCGCTGGTTCTCCTTCTTGCCCTTAATCCTGCAGGCAAACACGTGCTTGGAGAAGGAGCTTCCCCATCCCAACCTCCGTTCCCCGCCGGCCCCTGGTTGTAAGAGCAGGGCACGGGGATCTGGATGCCGCTGCTGCCTGGAAACACCAGCCTGTGCATGCTCTCCTGCTCTCCTGCCCTTGAGCTCCTCCTGCCTCCTCACCGTCGCAGCCTCCTCCTTCCAGCTCAGCTCCCGCATCGCGTTCACACGTGCTCCTGTTCGGAACCGCCACCTGCGGTTCCCCAACAGGGCGGCTCTTCCGAAACCGAGCGCGGTGCCCACCAGAAAGGACCAGCAGCTCAGCTCCCCCGCTCCCGATCTCCTCTGACCACGGGGCAGCTTGGATCCCACCGCAGGCTGTTCCAGGACAGGGAGCACAACAGGGCTGGAGAAGCACAAACTGAGGCACAGGAAGTTCCGTCTGAACCCGAGGAAGAACTTCTTCCCTCTGAGGGTGACGGAGCCCTGGCCCAGGCTGCCCAGGGAGGTGGTGGAGTCTCCTTCTCTGGAGATATTCAAGACCTGCCTGGACAAGGTCCTGTGCAGCCTGCTCTGGGTGACCCTGCTTGGGCAGGGGGTTGGACTGGGTGACCCACAGAGGTCCCTTCCAACCCCTACTATTCTGTGATTCTGTGATACAGCAGAGGAGCTCCAAGGATCCCACGCCCACTCCAAAACAGGCTCGAAGAGGCGTTTTTAACCAAATCCTCGGTTTTCCTCAGTTTCCCTTGCACCTACCCGGCGCTCCGGCCCTTCCGGTGGAATCTGGGTTGCGCCGGTCGCACCGAGCGCGAAGCAACGTTCCCCTGACAAGCAGCAATTGCGAAGCACGAAGGCCTTTAAGCTGAAGCATCTGCCATTTTCTTCCCGCTGATGAGTACCAAATGCAGTAACATGTTACAGGCTGATCGCTGCCAAAAGGCATTAAAAAAAAAAAATATAAATACCACGGCTGGGTAGAAGCCAGGGGGAGGAAGCATCCTCGAGCGAGACATTTCGGATGTCGCTCCATTCGGGGGGTCAGATCTTTACATCCAGCAGGAAAGCGCTGAAGCCAAACTGCTCCGGTCGAGTTCCAAACTCCAAAATGTTTTTTAAATGAAGCGGTAACGGAGCCCGAACTACCCCACCGTAACTCTGTTCTCGAAACCAAGGCCAACTTCAGGCTTTACACCAAGTAACTGCAAAACCAGCTCTTTCCCGCATCCGCTCCCAGCAGCTTGCGGCTCCCCTGCAACCAGGGAGGGGAAAAAATTATAATAAAAAGATCTCACACCAAGTAGGAAGTCCCCGGTGTCTCGCCAGCGCTCGCAGGGCAGGGAAAGCTCTGCAGAGCTCCCGAGTGCCAATTTAAACGTCAGGAACGCGGCTGGAGGAGCGGTTCTTTAGCCCGGCCTGGAAAGGGACCGCGAAAACCCTGCCCTCGGGTGCCTGCGCTGCACCCACAAAGCCCGCGTTGGGGACCGAGAAGGTCAGATCTGCATCGCTTCCTTCGAGAGCAAGGCAGAGAAAAGCAAAAAAAAACACCCACAACTGCAGAGTCTCTTTCCTGTTTCGGTGTGAATTTGCAGAGCTCCTCCTGAACGAGGGACAAGACGAGGGACAAGAGCTCCTCCTTCGAAGGGACACGATGAGTACAGCGCCAAAACCAGTACCGACACCTTTACACAGAGTTTTCAGCTCCGGAATAAACGCGAGGAAACCTTTTTATGACGCTGTGTACGTTTGTAGCTGCGAGGGTCTGCCATGAAAACCCCCAGAGATCAGCTCAGTTTACCACCCACGACGTGACCTCACCCCAAAGTTTCTGAACGCCGCCCGCCGCGCGGGGTCTTGGGATCGGCTCCGCAGAGCCACGGCTCGGTGGGCTGCGAGCCTCCCAGCCGGCTGTTTCGGCTCCCGACTCCCACCCCAAGCCGCACGGGGACTCAAAAAGGAGGCAGAGAAGCGCTGAGCGCCTCTGAAGGACTCGACACGGCCCGAGGGTCATCTCCTGGGGGTCGGTGGAACAAATCCCACCGGCTGGCACGCGCCCGCGTGTACTCACTCGGCGATTCTCCTCTGCCTCTCCTTCTGCCTCTGCTGCTCCTTCACTTGCTCTCGCTCCACGTTCATGAAGAGGCGCCTGAACCTCAGGTACTCGTTCCGACGCTGCGGGAAAGGAGAGGCACCTCTGAGGAGGACGTCTGGGATCGGTATCGAGCGACGCCAGCGCTCAGCTCGATTTCTAGCGGGGTAGAAACCTCACTCCTTCCCAGGGGATCCTCAGATATCTCCTAGCGCACGTGCCCCAGGACTGAGAAGCTGGAGAGACGGCGCTTAGCTAGGAGAGGAGGACCGAGACATCAGAGAGCTCTGTACCAGCACCCCTCGACTGAACCTTCCTACGGATGGAGGCTCTGTCATCTGACAAATGCCTAAATTCTCATTTTTGGGAGGAAAAGAGCCGGTTCCCACTTCAGCCCACTACAACAGAGCGCTGCGAGTCTAAGAATTTCGATCCACCTGGGGACCTGTGGTCCTCTGCGGTTTGCTGGAAGCCTCCAGCTTTTATCTCCAAAAATAAAAAAAAAAAATACAACACCGAGCTGGACCCACTGCACCCAGGAGAACCACAGAGGCGGCAAACTCACGGCTGGGACAAATCCACCAGCCCTGCAGGGAACAACTCTCGTCCGGGCACTGAGCACACGACGAGGTTTGATGCCTGGGCTTTGCCTTTACCGACGCAGCAAGGGTAGGGAAAGCTCCTGGCTAAAAGCTCACGCCAGAAGCCCTCCCACCCGCGTGGGAATCGGTCGGTACACAGCTCAAGCTCCACGGTGCCCGAAAGTTTCAGATTTTTCCTCATCAGCGCCGAGAGGTTTGGGCTGAGTTTGTCCACCTGGCCCAGCGGAGAGAGCCCCGCACGGCCGGAGACAGAGGAGCAGAAAATCGCCAGGCTGGAAGCGGCGAAAGCTGGATGGAAAAACACCCAGGCGGAAGAGAGGGCTGCAAAACCAGTTATCTCCTGGTGGAACAGAGCCAGGGAGATAAAAAGCAAGGGGCAGGGGGAACCGCGAGGGCAAGGAACAGGCTGACAAGCCCCGGCTGCTGTCGCGCCGTCTAGAAACCGGCTTTTTGCCAGAAAACGCACGCGAGGGATGCAAAAAACCGCAATTCTTTCAAAGTCCTGTCGAGTCTTACGCTGCAAGCAAGCCGACGGAAGAGGAGGGAAGCCTTCCTCTTCGCGCCAGAGGGAAGCAGGAAAATAAAAGCCGCTTCCTTTAGGCAGAGAGAGAAACATCACCGCATCGCCCGGCTCAGCACGAGCCACGCTGTCCCGGCCGCAGGCTGGGAGGCCCTCGTCATTGAACCACACTCGGCGCCAGGCCCGCAGCCCGGGCTGGGAAGCTACCGTCCCGGCGCCTGCGCCGCGCTGCTACGGTAGAACCCTTTATATTCCCAGCTTTATACCCAAAAAACATAAAGTGAGGTTTGTTTTTGTTTTTTCCAAAGTGTTTTCGGCAGCTTCTCTCTCTCCACGCAGCCGCGGAAAGCGACACCGCTCTGTTTCGCCGGGCGAAATGAAGGAAGCCCTCGGTGTTCTTCAGATCCCAGATTTTGCGGGAGGAGCACGCGACGGTTGCACTTACGGTCACGACAGACCTTCAAAAAAGAAGCTGCCAGCTCCACCCGAGGCCCGAGACGCCACCAACGCAGAGAAACTTCCAAACCTAGCAGGTGCTTCCAACGCTAAGGCTGCTCTTCTCTGAGCCAGCAGCGTCCTCCGCGCTCAATACCTTTCAGTCCCGAAACGGGGACGAAACGACGAGGGCTTGGCTCCAGCAGACAAACCTGCTTCTTGGTTTCCTCTTGGTCCACGCCAGTCCAGAGCACGAGGGGAGCTTGGCAATCGGTGTGCGGCCTCTGGGGAGGCTCGGGCGAGCTCGAGTCCTCCGCCGACGCGGCGCAGAACTGGGAGATAACGTAAGAGAGAACGATCAGCGTCTTCAGGGTGAAGTTTCTCACCTTCCCTCAGCAAAATACTCCCCTACGCGTGATCCCTACGGTCCTCAGCGGGGTAACCCACCCGTGAGCGGGGCTTTTTTGGGGGGTGTAGGTTGGTGAGGCGTGTGGGAGCCCGAGCACCCAAGGTTTGTCTAAAGACACCCTCGGAGGAGGCTTCTGGTTTAGTTTGCATACGGATTCACACCTCACCTCCCCCAAATTGTCATTCTGACCTTTGTGAAAGGCAAGAAAAATAACGATAACACAAACAGCAACAATAAAAATTACAAAAAGCTTCAGGGGAATTCAGCAGGTCTCCCAAAAACCTCAGCGTGAGCCTCCGCCTTCCTCCCTCCGCTCGGTATTTGTCAAGCCAGTATTTCTGCTCCTGGCTGGACTAATCACCAGGTGAGGCTGGGCACGCTGGGCCATAAAGTATTTGCTAACTACCCCGGGTAATCAAGGTGAAAGATTTCCACGCCCCAGATGCTTAATGAAAACCTGCCTGCAAACAGAAGAGGAATCAATAAACGCATCGGCTCGGCCCTCACCAGCAGCGACGTCCACGCCGCCTCTACGCGAGGAGTTTCCCCGGCCCCGGGGCATGGGAATCGTGACAGCCCGCTCCGTTCCTCTGACGCAGAGATTTTATGTTTTTATTTTTCTAGGAGGTTGCCGGGCTGATTCGATGCGCCAGCCGCAGCTCTTCCAGCTGCCGCCTCCGAGCAGGGCGGCCGGAGCAGAGGCGGCTGCGGGTCCTGCCGGCCGCCGTTTGGAGTTCGGTTAAGGCTACGACGCGACTGCACCCTCGGATTTCGGCCGAGCGCCAGCCAGCTGGCATCACGAGGCAGGCACAAATAAAACCCCTTTTGAAGGCGCAGCTGTGAGATGAAAGCGGCGAAACAGAAGCCGCCAACCTCCCTTAGCTTTCACACCGCGCTCGAGCCTGTTCTGACGACAGTAGGCTTAAGAGTTAACAAGGCCTGAGGGAGCAACTGCTCTCCTACAACGGCAGCCCGTCTCTGCCGATACAACCCCAACGATTCAAACCTCTTAAAACCAACTGGCCCAGCCCCGCATGAGCCTTACTTTTTCAAACTCAATTTTGATGTAGAAGTCATCGTCCTGCTCAGCCTGGTGCGGGGCCGTCCCCCGGGCTTGCAGCTCGGCTGGAAGGTCGTGATGTCCTGCCAGAAGCAGCTCCTCACCCTCCTCTTCTGCGGGCACCGCGGCCGTCTCGCAAGACTCCGGTTTCTGGAGGAGAAGGGCGTAAATACGGGATTCAGACGCGGCGGCTTTGGTGCAGAGGGCAAGTTCAACGTCCTCGTGGGGGTCAGAAGTAGCTTTAACCCCAGGGCACTTGGTCTGTGGAGTCAGCTGAGACCTGGCAAGCAGCAACGCGATGTGTTCAAGCACCACCGCGGGGCACGAGAGCCCGAAAATGCGAATTTTGCGGGGCGACTCGTGACTGCGTTCCCACCGACTGCGGAAACAGAGGGACGGGCGCGCGCGGGGCGAAGGAAAGAGGAGGAGAAGACCTCTCCAGGCGCCGTTTCGCAACTGCGAGGAGCTAGGGGGTGGCGGGATCCCTGGAGCACGCAGCGTACCGCTTCAGATGGTAAGTGGGCAGGCTCCCCGGTGGCAATTAACAATATTTTGAGAGGCAGCAGATTGTTTCCCACAAACTAAAAAAAAAAAATCAAAGTGCCAGAAGCAAGCTCAGAGCCAAGATTTTTTTTTTTTTCTCCCCTGCCTTGACGTCCCTTCTGGCCCAGGCTGCCCAGGGAGGCTGTGGAGTCTCCTTCTCTGGAGATATTCCAGCCCCACCTGGACGCCGTCCTGTGCAGCCTGCTCTGGGTGACCCTGCTTCGGCAGGGGGTTGGACTGGGTGACCCACAGAGGTCCCTGCCAACCCCAACCATTCTCTGATTCTGTGCTAGGGAGGGAAGAGCAGGACTGCTGACGGAGGGAGAGGACAGATCCCCAGGAGGAGAGCAGGCTGCGCCAGGGATCCCTTGAGACGGCTCAGCTGCGACACAGGAGGGACGGAGGATAGCCCGGAGTCACTCTGAACATGGAATTATTTGATAGATGTAGAAATTACTCCGACAGCCATAGGAATTGCTCTATAACCCCTGTTACGGCAGAAACGCAACACAAGAGCTGCGTCGGTGAGGACAAGGGAGTAGAGAAGAACGGTTGCTGCTTCGTGAGGATGCTCAGCAGCCCTGAAGGTAGAAGGAAACGAAACCATGGGGGGGAAAATAACCCCCAACTTTGGTGAACGATCAGCTGGGGAGAAGAATTTGGGTGCTGCCATGCTGGGGACCCACAGCAAAGCCTAAAGGCAAAGCGGCCGACGGCGTGGTGAGCAGGATCATCGGAAACACAGGCCACATTGTTTCCACGCGATTACCACCTAGGTATCTGCTCGGGAAAGCGGGGAAGAAACCCTTTGAATGGTTTTGACTGGAAAAGAAATCTCTGGGAGGGAGGAAGAGCAACGATTTGGGGAACACGGATTATCAATTTTGGGAACACGGATTATCGATCGCAGGGAACCCGGATTATCGATCGCAGGGAACCCGGATTATCGATCGCAGGGAACCCAACTCTTTAGAGGGAAGGAGGAAAAAAAAAAAAAAGAAAAATGCAGAAAACAGGGCTGAAGGGGAAGGAAAAGTTCCTTTAAACTGAGCAAGTGCAAACTGCCCGGCTAGAGTGGAAAGACAAACCCTGGCTAAGCCCCAAGCTCGTCTTGCGCCCGCGACCCATACGAGCACGGAGGAAGCGGAGCACGGGTCAGATTACCGGAGGAATCGCGCAGGAGACAACACAAGCACGCGGGGACAAAAAAGTAAAACCAAAACAAGTTCCAGAAAGGCCAAAGCTTCAAGTAAAACAAGAGGGATCAAGGTAACAAGCCAGGCTTTGGTAAGAGAGACTAAAGGACTGGCTACTCGAGGAGGACAGCTATCAGAGGACACCAAGAACAGCAGTGTTTTACGCTTCCGGGCATCGACGTTCAGCCAAAGGCTCGCTCTGAGCTAACAGCAGCAGCGAGAAAAATCTTGGATTACTTTCGGGAATAAAACATCAGATCATTCCCATAAAACATCAGATCATTTTCCTCCTCAAAAACATTCATGAGGTTTTTGAGGAGGCAGGACCTGCCCTGAGTTACTGCCAGGAGCAGCAGAGAAGCTGCTAACAGCCTCCCCCTCCCTGAAATCTGCACCTATCTTAAATAAAGGGGGGGGGGGGGGGGGGTGGGGGGGGGGGGGGGGGGGGGGGGGGGGGAGGGGGGGGGGGGGGGGAGGAAACACTAAAGAGAAGATGTTAGCCTCAAAGAGTTTAGCTGCTCGATCTTTCAGAAAGAGGAGAGGAAATCACCTTGCAAACTGCCTGCAAGCTGCCAGAAAACAAGATAAGCAGCGACCAGCGTGAATTTGCCAGGAGCGCGTCACCTCTGGCTGGTCTGAATTTCTCCTCCAGCAGAAGAAAGAGGTCTCAGGCCAGAGCGCAGCAGCAGACGTCTCGGTTTGAGCTTGGCTTTTGACACGGCCTCATTCAACGCTTGCGTAAGGAGATATCTGCCAGATGAAACCATTCCACGGGAGGTGCAATACTGATTAACAGCACTACCCAGATTCAGCCTCAGGAGCTCGCTGCACAAAAACAGAGGAAGAACTAGGTGGGCTCTGCTGGATAATTTCATTATCGGCCTGGACGATGGAAGAAAGAAGCCTCTTGATCACATTTACCGACCCCACCAAGCCGCCTGGCGTTGCAGAGCCTTTGAGAACAGGCTGAAAACGCTTGGGTTCAAACCAAAGGAATCAGCTGGGACAGCACAAGGAAATTCAAGGAGGCCAAAAGCAAAGGGCAAGGCAGTGCCCTATGGCAGCAATTACCGGGGAGGTTAAGTCCACAGCAGCCTTTTGCGTCTGAAGAGAAGGGAACAAGCTGCTGTCTTGCCTAGCTGTGAACGTGGCAAACCTTTATACAGGGAGAAAAAGTCAGATTAACATTAGAGCTTTTTTTTTTTTTTCCCCCTCCACTATCTTGGAGTAATAAAAAAGATTGATGGCAAAAAAAAAAAAAAAAAATCAATATATTCCTCCCAGAATAAATTGCCTAGGGAAGCTGTTAAATCCTTTGAAGAGAGCGTCGATTCACTGTCGCTGCAGTAAGGTTCAGGCGGGAGGACGGCTCCCGATCCCTCCCGGCCCCGTTTCTCGTTTCTCACCGCTGCGGATGACTCGCCGCCGGGACTCACACGCGTCCCGCTTGCTATCTGTGACCCCGCTCGCTACCCGTGGCATGGGCAGCGACTGCATTATTCATGCCAGGCTTTCGTGCCGCTGATAGCCGAGTAATGAATCACTCCGTCTTGCTGAGCAGTCTGAAACGCACCGAGGACTTAAACAGAAGGTATGTTAGTGTGCAAAATAGGTAACGAGGTCTTCGAGCCCGTAATTATCCTGTTTCTGTAACTCTTGCTCACAAAGCTGACTTCCTTGACTTCCAACAGTACACAGAGGAGGAAGAGCCAGACAAGCCCTTATTTAAAAGGTGTTTTCTAGATAACAGGCAAGATCTACCTCACCTTTGATGAACCCAAGGAAAGAGATGGGAATGAAGAATTGCAAGACGGGCAGGAAACTGGCTCCGGAGGAGGCAGAAGACAAAATACCAGGCTGGGTGACTGCTGGTGTTCTCCAGGACTCATGAGTGGACAAAGCAGATCACTTTAAGAGAGGTCTTGGCACGGAAAGCAGGATAAAAGCTGCGACAAAAAACCTGCTCTCCAGAACCCGAGTGACAAAAGCAGGATGAAGTGCAAGAGAACAAAAGGTGAGGCGCTGGGGACCGACCTCGGCTCCTGTGCACCGCTTCGAGGAAAGCGGATGCGTGCCAGCGATTCCCTACCAGAAGCCAGCCCCGGGCGAGGAAAGCCCTCCAGATCTCTGCCACCCACACAAAACAAGGGACGGATGCGAGGCAAAGAGCTGTGGAGGTTTGCGGAAGAAAAGGAGGCACCTAAGGGGAGGGCTGATCGTCACATTCCTCCCAGGCACCCAGATCGCAATCTCAGCCTTTAAAAAAACCAAAAAAACCAGGTTTTGAATTCTTGTCTCCTAGTCTGTGCAAACAGAGACGTTTTCACCCACTTTGCCCTGCCCTTCTCCCAAAGGCAGCAAGAACAGAGGGTCACACCACTGAAATTCAGGGGTTATCATCAGGTGGGTCACAAAAGCCCAGCTGATTTCACTCCTGCTAGAGAAACTCACTGAAGCGTGCGCTGGATTTGCTAATCAGAGCCAGACCATCCACAGTTGGACTCCTCTCCCCCTGCCCCAGGCACCCCTCGCTCACCTCTCGCCTCCAGATGCCGCCGGGCAGTTCGGGGGGACCCGCTCCCGGGGGCACGGTTCTGCGGGACGCCAGCCTGCGCCGAGCTTGCTGCGTGGTTTTGCTAAGCTGCCGTTAGGAGGGAAGGTCGAGACAAGAGGAAACAAGAAGTCAAGCGGCTGCTTGCAGCGAGGGCCACGCCGAGAAGTTTCGCTGCGCGGGAGAGATCTCCCAGCGCACCCCGCTCTGACCAGGGCGCTTTACGAAGCCCGGGATTAGCTTCACAGAGAGGCGTAAGGTAACCCGCAACCCCAAGGTGTCTTTCAGAGCCACCCCACCGCCCCGAAATCCTGATCCAGGCCGGGCAAAGGGCTTGGTTACAGCTCCTCCGCTCCCAAATTGCTCCGTGGACATGCCAGAAGTCCCAAACCCCCCTGACTGTCCAGCCAGAAGCGATTCTCCACCCCCATCAGCCAGAATAACTCCGGCACACGCCAAATGCAGCGTAAGCATCGCTATAAAATAAAAAACCCAAGCTTCAAGCGGTCTCTAAGGCTGGATTTTTGGGCACAAACTGAGGCACAGGAAGTTCCGTCTGAACACGAGGAAGAACTTCTTCCCTCTGAGGGTGACGGAGCCCTGGCACAGGCTGCCCAGGGAGGTTGTGGAGTCTCCTTCTCTGGAGATAT
>NC_134437.1:6158515-6161015 GCF_030867145.1 Opisthocomus hoazin
TGTTCTGGGGCCTCTGTTGGGGTCCTGGGGGCTCTGTTCGGGTCCTGAGGGCTCTGTTGTGGGCCTGGGGGTTCTGTTGGTGTCCTGGGGCCTCTGTTGGGGTCCTGTGGGCTCTGTTGAGGTCCTGGGGTCTCTGTTGTGGTCCTGGGGTCTCTGTTGGGGTCCTGGGAGATCTGTTCGGGTTCTGTGGGCTCTGTTTGTGGTCCCGGGGGCTCTGTTGTGGTCCCGAAGTCTTTGTTAGGGTCCCGGGGGCTCTGTTGGGGTCCCGGGGGCTCTGTTGTTGTTCTGGGGGCTTTCTTCGTGAATTGGGAGCTCTGTTGGTGTCCTGGGAGCTCTCTTCGAGTCCTGGGGGCTCTGGTGAGGTCCTGGGGGCTTTGGTGTGGTCCTGTGGGCTCTGTTGGGGTCCCGGGGCTCTCTGTATCCTGGGGGCTCTTTTGGCGTTTTGAGGTCTCTGTTTGGGTACTGGGGGCTCTGTTGGCGGGTCCTGGGGCTCTGTTGTGATCCTGGGGTTGGGTTCTGTTCGTGTCCTGGGGGATCTGTTCGTGTCCCGGGGTCCTGTGATGGTATCCTGCGGGCTCTGTTGTGGTTCTGGGGGCTCTGTTGTGGTCCTGGGGGCTCTGTTGTGGTCCTGGGGGCTCTGTTGTGGTCCTGGGGGCTCTGTTGTGGTCCTGGGGGCTCCGTTCGGGTCATGCGAACTCTGTTGTGGTCTTGGGGGTTGTGTTTGGGTCCTGGGGGTTCTGTTTGTGTCCCGGGGTCTCTGTTGGGATCCTGCGGGCTCTGTTGTGGTCCTGGGGGCTCTGTTGGGTTCCTGTGAGCTGTGTTCGGGTCCTGGGGGCTTTGTTCGGGTCCTGGGGCTCTGTTGGGGTCCTGGGGGCTCTGTTGGGGTCCCTGGGGGCTCTGTTGGGGTCCTGGGGGCTCTGTTGGGGTCCTGGGGCCTCTGTTCGGGTCCTGGGGGCTCTGTTGTGGTCCTGGGGGCTCTGTTGGTGTCCTGGGGCCTCTGTTCGGTTCTTGGGGGCTCTGTTGTTCTCCTGGTGTCTCTCTTCGTGTCCTGGCGTCTCTGTTGGGGTCCTGGGGGCTCTGTTGTGTTCCTCGAGGCTCTTTTCGTGTCCCTGTGGCTCTGTTCTGGTCTCGGGGGCTCTGTTGGGCTCCCGGGGGCTTTGCTGAAGTCCTGGGAGCTTCTGTTGGGGTCCTGGGGGCTCTGTTGAGGTCCTGGGGTCCTCTGTTGTGGTCCCTGGGGTCTCTGTTGTTGTCCTGCGGGCTCTGTTGTGGTCCTGGGGGTTCTCGTTCGGGTCCTGGGGTCTCTGTTCGTGTCCCGGGGTCTCTGACGGGATCCTGCGGGCTCTGTTGGGGTTGTGGGGGGCTCTGTTCGGGTCCTGGGGCCTCTGTTGGTGTTGTGTAGGCTCTGTTCGGGTCCTGGGGGCTCTGTTGTGGTCCTGGGGGCTCTGTTGTGGTCCTGGGGGCTCTGTTTGGGTCCTGGGGGCTCTGTTGTGGTCCTGGGGGTTCTGTTTGGGTCCTGGGGGTTCTGTTTGTGTCCCGGGGAATCTGTTGGGATCCTGCGGGCCTCTGTTGGGGTTCTGGGGGGCTCTTGTTGGCATCTTGGGGGCTCTGTTGGGGTCCTTGGAGCTGTGTTGGCATCCTGGGGGCTCCGTTCGGGTCCTGCGGGTCTCAGTTGTGGTCTTGGGGGTTCTGTTCGGGTCCTTGGGGTTCTGTTTGTGTCCCACAGTCTCTGTTGGGATCCTGCGGGCTCTGTTGGGGTCCTGTGAGTTCTGTTGGGGTCCCTGTGAGTTCTGTTGTGGTCCTGTGAGTTCTGTTGGGGTTCTGTGAGCTCTGTTGGGGTCCTGGGGGGCTCTGTTCGGGTCCTGTGTGCTCTGTTCGAGGTTCTGGGGCCTCTGTTGGGGTCCTGGGGGCTCTGTTCGGGTCCTGAGGGCTCTGTTGTGGGCCTGGGGGTTCTGTTGGTGTCCTGTGGGCTCTGTTGGGGTCCTGTGGGCTCTGTTGTGGTCCTGGGGTCTCTGTTGTGGTCCTGGGGTCTCTGTTGGGGTCCTGGGAGATCTGTTCGGGTTCTGTGGGCTCTGTTGTGGTCCCGGGGGCTCTGTTGTGGTCCCGAAGTCTTTGTTAGGGTCCCGGGGGCTCTGTTGGGGTCCCGGGGGCTCTGTTGTTGTTCTGGGGGCTTTCTTCGTGAATTGGGAGCTCTGTTGGTGTCCTGGGAGCTCTCTTCGAGTCCTGGGGGCTCTGGTGAGGTCCTGGGGGCTTTGGTGTGGTCCTGTGGGCTCTGTTGGGGTCCCGGGGCTCTCTTGGTATCCTGGGGGCTCTTTTGGCGTTTTGAGGTCTCTGTTTGGGTACTGGGGGCTCTGTTGGGGTCCTGGGGGCTCTGTTGTGATCCTGGGGTTGGGTTCTGTTCGTGTCCTGGGGGATCTGTTCGTGTCCCAGGGTCTGTGATGGTATCCTGCGGGCTCTGTTGGGGTTGCTGGGGTCTCTGTTGTGGTCCTGGGGGCTCTGTTGT